>NC_056461.1:22852394-22857394 GCF_018296145.1 Oncorhynchus tshawytscha
TGAGAGAGATCGATCACACCACCTTTTGGTCTGCTGAACACATTCTATTGCAGATGTTTTCAACATCTTTTCCAATGGGTTAGACAGCAGGGCTAGGTAATGTACACCACCTGAGCTACCACCCACAATCTCCTACATACACTTTGAAGGTGGTGGATGTATAGTATAGGGGAGAATGGACTACCAATTCTGGTTTTGGGTGCATGTATGTGTAGAGGAAGGTCTGTTTAAGTGTGTTAGTGTCTGTCAGAGTTTATATGTACAGTGGGGCAAAAAAGTATTTAGTCAGCCACCAATTGTGCAAGTTCTCACACTTAAATTTAATTGCCAAATAATTTCATAAAAAATCCTACAATGTGATTTTCTGGATTTTTTTTTCATTTTGTCTGTCACAGTTGAAGTGTACCTATGATGAGAATTACAGGCCTCTCTCATCTTTTTAAGTGGGAGAACTTGCACAATTGGTGGCTGACTAAATACTTTTTTGCCCCACTGTATGTGTGTGTCTTTTATAATGGCTGTACATGACATTATGTAAATGTGGAGGGCAGTCTGTCAGAGGAGTTTTAGGTGCGTGTGTCTGTATGTGTGTCTGTGTGTGTGTGTTTGTATGTACAGTATGTGTGTCTGTGTGTGTATGTGTGTGTGTGTCTGTGTGTGTGTTTGTATGTGTGTGTGTTTGTGTGTACAGTATGCGTGTTTGTGTGTGTATGTGTGTGTGTGTGTCTGTGTGTGTGTTTGTATGTGTGTGTGTCTCTGTGTGTCTGTGTGTTTGTGTTTGTGTGTGTATGTGTTTGTCTGTGTGTGTGTTTGTATGTGTGTGTGTGTCTAAGTGTATGTGTGTGTGTGTGTGTCTGTGTGTATGTGTGTATGTGTGTGTTTGTGTGTCTGTGTGTGTATGTGTATGTCTGTGTGTGTGTATGTGTGTATGTGCGTGTTTGTGTGTGTGTGTGTGTTTATGTGTCTGTGTGTGTATGTGTATGTCTGTGTGTGTGTGTCTGTGTGTCTGTGTGTGTGTGTGTTCTCACTCTCCAGGATAACCAGTGTATTTAAAACTGACACAAAGGGACCTGTATGTGTCTGTGTATTTAACCATGTCTGTGTGTTTAACCATGTCTAGTGTATTTAACCATGTCTGTGTATTTAACCATGTCTGTGTATTTAACCATGTCTGTGTATTTAACCATGTCTGTGTATTTAACCATGTCTGTGTATTTAACCTTGTCTAGTGTATTTAACCATGTCTAGTGTATTTAACCATGTCTGTGTTTTTAACCATGTCTGTGTGTTTAACCATGTCTGTGTATTTAAACATGTCTAGTGTATTTAACCATGTCTGTGTATTTAACCATGTCTAGTGTATTTAAACATGTCTGTGTATTTAAACATGTCTGTGTATTTAACCATGTCTGTGTATTTAAACATGTCTAGTGTATTTAACCATGTCTGTGTATTTAACCATGTCTGTGTATTTAAACATGTCTGTGTATTTAACCATGTCTGTGTATTTAACCATGTCTGTGTATTTAACCATGTCTGTGTATTTAACCATGTCTGTGTATTTAACCATGTCTGTGTATTTAACCATGTCTAGTGTATTTAACCATGTCTAGTGTATTTAACTTCTTGCGGCGAGCCATCCGGGATCGTGAATACAGCCTCAAGCTCATTACCATAACGCAACGTTAACTATTCATGAAAATCGCAAATGAAATTAATATGCTAGCTCTCAAGCTTAGCCTTTTGTTAACAACACTGTCATCTCAGATTTTCAAAATATGCTTCTCAACCATAGCAAAACAAGCATTTATGTAACAGTTAGCGCAGCTAGCATAGCATTTAGCGTCACATTTGGCGTTAGCATCAGCAGGCACCATTTTCACAAAAACCAGAAAATCATTCAAATAAAATAATTTACCTTTGAAGAACTTCAGATGTTTTCAATGAGGAGACTCTCAGTTAGATAGCAAATGCTAAGTTTTTCCTGAAAGATTATTTGTTTAGGAGAAATTGCTCCGTTTGGTGCGTCACGTTTGGCTACCAAAAAAAAAAAAACGAAAATTCAGTCTTCAAAACGCCAAACTTTTTCCAAATTAACTCCATAATATCGACTGAAACATGGTAAACGTTGTTTAGAATCAATCCTCAAGGTGTTTTTCACATATCTCTTCATGATATATCGTTCGTTGAAAGCCTCCTCTCTCCTCTCAATCACTGGATGACTGCGTGCAGCTTGTAGATTACGCACGAATTTAGACAAAGGACACCGGGCGGACCCCTGGTAAATGTAGTCTCTTATGGCCAATCTTCCAATGATATGCCTACAAATACGTCACAATGCTGCAGACACCTTGGAGAAACGATAGAAAGGGCAGGCTCATTCCCGGCACATTCACAGCCATGTAAGGAGACAATGGGAAACAGAGCTTCAAAAATTCTGCCCATTTCCTGGTTGAAGTTTCATCTTGGTTTCGCCTGTAGCATGAGTTCTGTGGCACTCACAGATAATATCTTTGCAGTTTTGGAAACCTTAGAGTGCTTTCTTTCCAAAGCTGCCAATTATATGCATAGTCGAGCATCTTTTCGTGACAAAATATTGCGCTTAAAACGGGCACGTTTTTTTATCCATAAATTAAAAGAGCACCCCCTATATCCAAGAAGTTAACCATGTCTAGTGTATTTAACCATGTCTGTGTATTTAACCATGTCTGTGTATTTAACCATGTATGTGTATTTAACCATGTCTAGTGTATTTCCCTCAGACGTTGTTAGGCCAGATGGTCTCCACATGTGCCCATACAGCAGAGTGTGGAGGAAAGTGTGTCATCTGTATGCAGTGAGTAGACACGTAATCAGGCATGCACACACACTCTCCTCCCCTGAAGTGCTGAAACATTTACACACCTACCCAACCCACTTCTCTACAGTCAGTTGGGTCTGGCATTGTGAACACGAGAGGAATGACAAAGATGAATCTGAATTTTGATGTGGCAATCCATCATAGATCACAATCAACACCAGAGTGTGAATTATACCGTGACATTCAGAGGGGTTTGTCTTTTTTTTCACAGGACTTCCTATTTGTGATTTTTTTATGGGCCTAATAGTGAGAAGACATGTATTTTAACGGTCAACATGTGTTACCTTTTAATGTGGCATGAACACAACCAGTCCTGATGTTTTCATCTGATTGTCAAACAAACACTTTGTTGCCACGCCAAAATAATTCAAGCATTCAAACACTGTGCACCTACACTCTTGTATCCTGAATTCATTGATGCATCTTGCTGACAAATGTACCTTTTTTGTAAAAAGAAAAGTCGGGACACCTGAAAGGGGGCTGAAACACGGGTCGCAAATACAGCTGTGTCTGTCCCGAGCTCATCAGAGCAGGAATCTGAGGGCCCAGTTGAAACAATGTTGAAAGTTTGCTAGCGGGCTGGACTCAGATGATAATGTTGAAAGTTTGCTAGCGGGCTGGACCCAGTTGATAATGTTGAAAGTTTGCTAGCGGGCTGGACCCAGTTGATAATGTTGAAAGTTTGCTAGCGGGCTGGACCCAGTTGATAATGTTGAAAGTTTGCTAGCGGGCTGGACCCAGTTGATAATGTTGAAAGTTTGCTAGCGGGCTGGACCCAGTTGATAATGTTGAAAGTTTGCTAGCGGGCTGGACCCAGTTGATAATGTTGAAAGATTGCTGGTGGGCTGGACCCAGTTGATAATGTTGCTAGCGAAAGCTTAAGACAGAGGAAGACAGGCGGACTAGAGAGATGAATTTGATGGAAAGAACCTGAACCATCTGTCACTGGTTTAAACCATGACAGAGAGGCGGTGGTGTTAGTTTAATTTGGAATAATCTTTTATTTTAAAATGTACCACTGTAGCAGTACACAATTGCATTTTAAACAAATAGGAGAAAGGTTACATTAGAGACCTCCCCCCAAGGTTTAGAATTTATAAAACGCTTACCTTGTACCTATGTTTGTCCTCTGTGTTTGTCCTCTGTGTTTGTCCTCTGTGTTTGTCCTCTGTGTTTGTCCTCTTTGTTTGTCCTCTGTGTTTGTCCTCTGTGTTTGTCCTCTGTGTTTGTCCTCTTTGTTTGTCCTCTGTGTTTGTCCTCTTTGTTTGTCCTCTGTGTTTGTTTGTCCTCTGTGTTTGTCCTCTGTGTTTGTCCTCTGTGTTTGTCCTCTGTGTTTGTCCTCTGTGTTTGTCCTCTTTGTTTGTCCTCTTTGTTTGTCCTCTGTGTTTGTCCTCTTTGTTTGTCCTCTGTGTTTGTCCTCTTTGTTTGTCCTCTGTGTTTGTCCTCTTTGTTTGTCCTCTGTGTTTGTCCACTTTGTTTGTCCTCTTTGTTTGCTGAAATCCATACTTTTTTCAATTAACATTAATCAAATACAACCACCACCGACTGTTTTCTTGTTGAAATTCAATTGGCACATGCACATTTGCGCTGAGTTGCCGTCTCTGAGCAACAGAAATGAGCAAACAGTCACTTGATTAACGTTTGTTGGAAAAGTGTGGATTTCAGCAAAAAAAGAAAGTCATGCAGCTACAGAGGACAAACATGGGTGCAAGGTACAATATCATTTGTTTCTGCATCAGCAGTTTTTCTCAGTTTTTCATATTGGTAAATTAGTATTAGTCTAAACTTGTAGTAATCATGGTCTAATTACCAACTGGGGGCCCCCAATTGATTTTTTTCAGTCACTCTCACTCATATTTTTTGTGGCCCCCACATAGGGGCCCCCACATTACATTTGATATTTCACACTTTTATCCATCAATGCCTACTGAAACACGAGACCTTTCTACTGCATATTATTCGATTGTTTTGTTGCTGGCCTTTAACAGATGGCTTGAAATGCCTTTTAATCTGCAGATTAGATATTTATATGAAATTATAGTAAATGTCAAGCATCAATAATATCTCCCCTGTGTCACATAGAGCTACCATGTCCTCAAATTTCAAAGGTGTTACCGCAAATGAGTTCATCCCCCTGCTG
>NC_056461.1:22862394-22907394 GCF_018296145.1 Oncorhynchus tshawytscha
GAAAGAGCAAGAAAAATAAATAACCATATAGGGGTGATATAACAGACGGCACTGTGATAGACTACATCCAATTTGCTGAGTACAGTGTTGGAAGCTATTTTGTAAATTACATCACTGAAGTCAAGGATAGTCAGTTTTACGATGGTTTGTTTGGCAGCTAGAGTGAAGGAGGCTTTGTTGCGAAACAGGAAGCCGATTCTAGATTTAATTTTGGATTGGAGATGATTAATGTGAGTCTGGAAGGAGAGTCTACAGTCTATTCAGACACCTAGGTATTTGTAGTTGTTCACATATTCTAAGTCAGAACCGTGCAGAGTAGTGATGCTAATCGGGCAGGCAGGTGCGGGCAGCAATCGGTTGAAGAGCATGCATTTAGTTTTACTAGCATTTAAGAGCAGTTGGAGGCTATGGAAGGAGTGGCATTGAAGCTCGTTTGGAGGTTTGTTAATACAGTGTCCAAAGAAGGGCCAGATGTAACGACTGTTGGTGGAAAAAGGTGAGGACCAAAGCGCAGTGTGGTACGTGTTCGTCATGTTTATTAAAAACTGAACACTAAAAATGCAAAACAACAAAGAGACAACCGAAACAGCTCCGTCAGGTTCAACACACACTAAACCGAAAATAATTACCCACAAAACCCATGTGGGCAAGTATGGTTCTCAATCAGAGACGACGATAGACAGCTGTCCCTGATTGAGAACCACACCTGGCCAAACAACACAGAAATCAAAAACATAAAAAATGAACATAGAATGCCCACCCTAGTCACACCCTGGCCTAACCAAAATCGAGAATAAAAAGCCTCTCTATGGCCAGGGCGTGACACCAGATGTATACAGAATGGTGTCGTCTGCATAGAGGTGGATCAGAGAAACACCAGCAGTGTGACATCATTGATGTATACAGAGAAAAGAGTTGGCCCGAGAATTGAACCCTGTGGCACCCCCATAGAGACTGCCAAAGGTCCGGACAACAGACCCTCCAATTTGACACACTAAACTCTGTCTGAGAAGCAGTTGGTGAACCAGGCGAGGCAGTCATTTGAGAAACCAAGGCTATTGAGTCTGCCGATGAGAATGCGGTGATTGACGTAGTCAAAAGCCTTGGCCAGATCGATGAAGATGGCTGCACAGTACTGTCTTTTATCGATGGCGGTTATGATATCGTTTAGGACCTTGAGCGTGGCTGAGGTGCACCCATGACCAGCTCGGAAAGCAGATTGCATAGCGGAGAAGGTACGGTGGTATTCGAAATGGTTGGTGATCTGTTTGTTAACTTGGCTTTCGAGGACTTTAGATGTCAGAGCATGATGGATATAGGTCTGTAACAGTTTGGGTCTAGAGTGTCTCCCCATTTGAAGAGGGGGATGAACGCGGCAGCTTTCCAATCTTCAGGAATCTCAGACGATACAAAAGAGAGGTTGAACAGGCTAGTAATAGGGGTTGCAACAATTTTGGCAGATAATTTTAGAAAGAGAGGGTCCAGATTGTCTAGCCCAGCTGATGGGCAAGTTGCTGCAGGGGGTGCAGAGCTGTTAGCCGGGTTAGGTGTAGCCAGGTGGAAAGCATGGCCAGCTGTAGAAAAATGCTTTTTGAAATTCTCGATTATCGTAGATTAGCCTCAGCTAAGTGGGCAGCTCAGAGGAGGTGCTCTTATTTTCCATGGACTTTTCAGTGTCCCCAAACTTTGGGGAATTAGTGCTACAGGATGCAAATTTCTATTTGAAAAAGCTAGCATTTGCTTTCCTATCTGACTGCGTATATTGGTTCCTGACTTCCCTGAAAAGTTGAATATCACGGGGGCTATTCGATGCTAATGCAGTCCGTCGCAGGATGTTTTTGTGCTGGTCAAGGGCAGTCAAGTCTGGAGTAAACCAAGGGCTATATATGTTCTTTGTTCAACATTTTATGAATGGGGAATGCTTACTTAAGATGGTGAGGAAAGCACTTTTAAAGATCTACCAGGCGTCCTCTACTGATTGGATGAGGTCAATATCCCTCCAGGATACCCGGGCCAGGTCGATTAGAAAGGCCTGTTTGCTGAAGTGTTTTAGGGAGCGTTTGACAGTGATGAGGGGTGGTCGTTTGACCACGGACCCATTACAGATGCAGGCAATGAGGCAGTGATCACTGAGATCCTGGTTGAAGACAGGAGGGCAAGTTGGTCAGGATGATATCTATGAGGGTGCCCATGTTTACGGATTTAGGGTTGTACCTGGTAGGTTCCTTGATCATTTCTGTGAGATAGAGGGCATTTAGCTTAGATTATAGGATGGCTGGGGTGTTAAGCATATCCCAGTTCAGGTCACCTAACAGTACGAACTCTGAAGATAGATGGGGGGCAATCAATTCACATATAGTGTCCTGGGCACAGCTGTGGACTGAGGGTGTTCTAAAGTAAGAGACAACAGTGAGAGACTTATTTCTGGAAAGGTGGATTTTTAAAAGTAGAATCTTGAACTGTTTGGGCACAGACCTGGATCGTATGACAGAACTCTGCAGGCTATCTCTGCAGTAGATTGCAACTCCGCCCTCCTTGGCAGTTCTGTCAGAAAATGTTGTAGGGGATGGAAATTTCACATTTTTTGGTGGCCTTCCTAAACCAGGATTTAGACATAGCTAGGACATCAGGGTTGGCTGAATGTGCTAATGCAGTGAATAAAACAAACGTAGGGAGGAGGCTTCTGACGTTAACATGCATGAAACCAAGGCTTTTACAGTTACAGAAGTCAACAAATGAGAGCGCCTGGGGAATAGGTGTAGTACTGGGGGCTACTAGGCCTGGGTTAACCTCTACATCACCAGAGGAACAGAGGAGGAGTAGGATAAGGGTGCTGCTAAAGGCTATAAGAACTGGTCGTCTGGTGCGTTGGGAACAGAGAATAAAAGGAGCAGATTTCTGGGCGTGTTAGAATAGATTTAGGGCATAATGTACAGACAAGGGTATGGTAGGGTGTGAGTACAGTGGAGGTAAACCTAGGCATTGAGTGACGATGAGAGAGGTTGCATCTCTGGAGGCACCAGTTAAGCCAGGTGAGGTCTCCGCATATGCGGGACTGGGGACTCTACAGTGAAATTAAACAATAAGAACTAACCGAAACAGCAGTAGACAAGGCATATTGACATTAGAGAGAGGCATAAAGGTATCACAGGTGTTGATCGGGAGAGCTAAGACAACAACGGGTAAATGGCAATGAATTGGCAGAGAGGGTCAGTTTGGTACACACAGGACCTGAGTTCGAAGCTGGGGCCGACAGATAAAAAACATGAGGTACCGTGTTAGTGAACAGTCCAGCAGGCATCAGCTGTGTAGCCGAGTGATCATAGGGTCCAATGAGCAGCAATAGGTGATTAGGGGAGCCATTCAGTAGTTGCTGCTATGCTAGGCGAGCAGGAGACACGGCGTTCAGAAAGCTAACGGGCCGGGATAGCAGATGGGTCTTCGGCGACATCACAATGGAAAAGCCTGTTGAAGCCACATCAGACGATTACATCAGCAGACCAATTGTGATGGATTGGCGGGGCTCTGTGTCAACAATAAAGGGTCCTGGCCAATTGAAAAAAAAAAATGTTTTGTAGCCCAAGAGTTAGCTGGTATACATTTGTCGGCTAGCCGGAAGATGGGTCTAGCTCGAGGCTAGCTCAAGGCTAACTGGTTCTTGCTGTGGGACAGAGGCGTTAGCCAGCAATAGCCATTCGGTTACAGCTAGCTAGATGCGATGATCCGGTGTAATGGTCCAGAGCTTGCGGCAGGAATCCGGTGATGTGGTAGACAAAAGCAGTCCCATATGCTCTGGGTTGATATCGCGATGTGCAGACTGGCAGCTATTGACTGAGCTAAAGATGGCGGGTGTCCGAGCTAAAGGTGAAGACCGCTAACAATGACTAGTAGCTAGTTAGCTGGCTAGCTTCTGATGGAGGTTCCAGTTATAAAGTATAAAAATAGCAGATCCGTACCACATTGGGTGAGGCAGGTGAGATCAAAATATATATGAAAAAAAACGATGAAACGGGACAAGACAAACACACGTCCAACTACTACGCCATCTTGATTTGTCAAACATGATCTTAAAAACGACTGTGAAAGAAGTCTGCTTGATGGAGAGAATGTTCCTTCATCCTTCATCAAGTGCTTATTTGTTTGTGGTGTGAAAGGAGGGCCAGGATGTCAAGAGAGTGAAGAGATCTTTCATGCTACTTGGGGAGAGAGATGTTTTATGGCTGGGCAGCTCTGTGGCAAGGCTGACTAACGTTGGCCAATGGCCAACACTACTCTTTGTCCTCACACCTCTCTCTCTCTCTCTCTCTCTCTCTCTCTCTCTCTCTCTCTCTCTTGTTCTCTGACTCTCGCTCTCTCTCTCTCTTTCTCTCACTCTCTCTCTTCCTCTCAATTCAACTCAAGGGGCTTTAATGGCATGGCAAACATATGTTAACATTGCCAAAGCAAGTGAAATGGATAAACAAAAGTGAAATAAACAATAAAAGTGAATAGTAAATATTACACTCACACAATTTCCAAAAGAATAAAGACATTTCAAATGTCATATTATGTATATATACAGTGCTGTAGCGATGTGCAAATAGTTAAAGTACAAAGGGGAAAACAAATTAATATGAGTTGCATTTACAATGGTGTTTGTTCTTCACTGGTTGCCCTTTTCTTGTGGCAACAGGTAACACATATTGCTGCTGTGATGGCACACTGTGGTGTTTCACCCAATAGATATGGGAGTTTATCAAAATTGAATTTGTTTTCGAATTCCTTGTGGTTCCGTGTAATCTGGGGGGAAATGTGTCTTTAATATGGTCATACATTTGGCAGGAGGTCAGGAAGTGCAGCTCAGTTTCCACCTCATTTTGTGGGCAGTGTGCACATAGCCTATCTTCTCTTGAGAGCTAGTTTGCTCAGTTTTTTTGTTAATTCTTTCCAATATGTCAAGTAATTATCTTTTTGTTTTCTCATGATTTGTTTGGGTCTAATTGTTACTGTAATGGGGCTCTGTGGTGTCTGTTTGTGAACAGAGCCTCAGGACCAGCTTAGGTGATGGCTTTGTTATGGAAGGTTTGGGAATCACTTCCTTTTAGGTGGTTGTAGAATTGAACGGCTCTTTTCTGGATTTTAGATTTTGATAATTAGTGGGTATCAACGAAATTCTGCTCTGCATGCATTATTTGGTGTGATTAATGGTTATCCAAACAAAGGGCCGATGGGTGTGCAGGTTGGCTCTCTGGGGAGTTGGGATTAAAGTGACTGAACTCTCAGGCTCCTGTTTGAAGCTTGCCCCATTACCCCGGCAACCTGCCTGCGGGATGGTAGAATGTGAACGAAGAAGCTGTAGGAGAACTAACTATGGCAGGACAGTGTGTGTGTGTGGTGTGTGTGTGTGTGTGTGTGTGTGATGTTTGTGTGTGTGCTTCTGTGTTTTATTGATGTTTGTGTCTGTGCGCGTGTGTGTGTGTGCTTCTGTGTTTTATTGATGTTTGTGTCTGTGTGTGTGTGAATGCTAACACGATTATGAACTCCTCACGAGGCTAACGCAATGCTGGAGAGATGAAGGGGAGGGTGTTTCTATGGGGTGGATGAGTTTGAAATCAAATCTCACCATCTGCGTGAGGAATGAGAGGGAGAGAGAGATAGTGAAATATAGAGCAGGAAAGAGTTAGAATGGCAAAGAGCATAAAAATGTAAGAGAGACAACAGAGATATAGATACAGCTCAGTGTAAAAGGAGAGAGAGAGGGAGAGGGAGGGATAGAGATTTGCAGCTATATGTATAGGGAGGGAGGGAGGGAGGGAGGGAGGGAGGGAGGGAGGGAGGGAGGGAGGGAGGGAGGGAGGGAGGGAGGGAGGGAGGGAGGGAGGGAGGGAGGGAGGGAGGGAGGGAGGGAGGGAGGGAGGGGGGGAGCAGGCATCAGCATTGTGGGCCAGCTGAATGCTGCCTTTATGAGGAACGGTTAAAAGGACATTGAGGCTGGGGCGAGGCTGCCGTCACCATGGTAACCTCACAGGAGCCCTCGAAGGAGGGATAATGGAGTGAGAGGGAAGTTCCTTTTCTTTTTACCCCCTCCCTGCTTCCCTCCCTCTCTTGTGCTCTTCTCCTCTCTTGGCTAGTTGGGCGCAGAGTTTCCCAGAGTTAGTAGTTCTGTTTGTGCCTTATTAGAGGGGTCCTAACTGATGCCCCTTTCTCAACACACACCAAGGCAGCTCAGGACAGGCTTAATCCATTGGCTTGTAACGTACAGAGAAACGTTTGGGAGACTTTTTTTGTCAGCATCAAATTTGGGACATTATCTTGCATCTGCAATATATTGCAGATTTTTTTGGGCAGCACCTTGTTGAGAAGAAGAGGGAGTCCCCGAGTTGGTACCCTGAGGGTCCAGAGACAGAGAGGCTGAGATGTTCTCTAAATGCAGTGTCTCAGCCCGTGACTCTTTTGTCTTTCTTTCAGAGGCTGCGTTGTCAAACCATGGTGCTGCCCCCGAGACCACAAGACCTGAGAATATGCAATGCTTAACGGTGAGGAAATCTTTTGGAACTTCCTCTGTATGTGTGTGTGTGTGTGTGTGTGTGTGTGTGTGTGTGTGTGTGTGTGTGTGTGGATGCGTTTAACTACGCGTGTTGGGACCAGAAGTCACGTCTGCATATCAGAAACATCCAGTGCTGTTTATTTGATTCACTGGCTACACCGGAATTTGATGCTGGTACTGGTTGCACACAAACATTTCAAGTTGCAAATCCCTATCAACTTTTCCTCATTCCACTGCTTAAAATGTTTACTGTTGGATCACAACCCTGGTTCGGCAACAAACAGTTGTTTTAGTGTGGATTTGGAAGTGGGGCTATGACGAGCTGAAAGCTAACACTGAGGAACAGGAAGTCTCTGTAATGTAACTCTATATTAAAGGCTTTTACATCAGGTTTTGAATGTTCTTTTCCCTCCCTCCATCTCTCTCCCATTTCTCTACCCCCCCTCTATTCCCCTCTCTCTCATCTCTTGATGCCTGATTGAGGAGTCTTTGTGGGGTGTTCTCCTTGGACCAAATTTAAAGAAGGTCAAAGCACTTTCACATGCTGAATGAGGAACCGTTGGACTTTCTGCTTTTCAAGGCTTTTCTGGGCTTTTCCGTAACTTGTCTGTTGAGAGATTGAGAGAGAGAGAGATAAGAACGAACTGTCGGAAGATCCCACATTCCAAAAAGGAGCCACTCCGTTCGTCTTGTCTGGCTCAAAGACAACGTTACAAACGCTCGCCTCTCTCTCCCTCTAATCCATCCTTCTGCTTGTTTAGAGTGGAATAGAAGGATAGAAAATGAAGAGAAAGAGCTCTCACATGTTTTTGTGTGCGATAGAAGGGTAACCTTCCCCCCCTTTAAAAGGAGAACAGGAAAAAGTCCTCCTAAACACCCAGTAGAGGGGATGTAAGGAGGTGAATGGTCTTTTCTGACAGTCTGTTAGCATTGTGGAGACAGTGCACTGTGGGTTCCTCTTTGGCCTCTCTCTTTCTCTGTCTCTGTTAACCTCGAGTGAGCCAGCCACTAAAGGATAAATGGAACGGAGACATGTTGGAAATTAGTCGCTCTGGGTTACATTTGCCAGTTTTCTGGCCGACATTAATTGATTTTTCCTACACAGAGCAATCCCAGATAGCACATAACGTTCTGAGAACCATTTATTGATATTTCATTACTTTAACAGAATGTTTACATTACATTTGACATTTTAGTAATTTAGCGGATGCTCTTATCCAGAGCAACTTACAGAAGCAATTAGGGTAAAGTGCCTTGCTCAAGGGCACATTGGTCAACGTGTTTGCATGATTAATGGCGTAGGAAATTAATTTCCATGTGTCCTATCTGTGCTTGCAGTTTAAAAAAGTTAACTCAAAATAAGCATTGCTATTAAAAGTCTCATTGAAAAATTCAATGAAAGTTGCTTTGAACTTTAATTTAACTAGGCAAGTCAGATAAGAACAAATTCTTATTTATAATGACAACATTTAAAGAAAGTTATTGATAAACCTCCAAATAACCTATCATTTCTGTTCGCAGAGCGTTAATAAAACATCCCAGGAAAACCTTCAAGGAAATAAACATTCCCAGAACTGACAAAATGTTCACTTCTGTTCTCAGAACGTTTAACAAATGTTTTGTTTTACCTGTCAGGAAAAGTATGGAATCGTTCCCACCACCAATGTCAAACCAAAAACATACGTTCCCACAACTTCCAAGGAACTGAATATGCTAGTTGGGATTTTGTTGTTATTTTTCATCGATTCCATGCTGTTCTCAGGGGTTTGCCAGAGTAGCACATTCACAAACCTGAATTTCCAGGAAAAGGAGAGGAAATATAAAAGAACCTAACATAACAAACATGATTTGTGTGCAAATGAATTACTTAAAAATCATACAATGTGATTTTCTAGATTTTGGTTTTAGATTCCGTCTCTCACAGTTGAAGTGTACCTATGATAAAAATGACAGACCTCTACATGCTTTGTAAGTAGGACAACCTGCAAAATCGGCAGTGTGTCAAATACTTGCTCTCCCCACTGTACATAGAACATGGTTGCCATGTGCTTAGAATGTAAGATAGTCATGTTTGAAACAAATTTCATGGGGAAATTGCAAGAACATTTCTGTGTATCAGTTGTCAGGATGGTCCGAAAGAAATATGTTTTCATTACACCTTGTTACTGTGGCCAAGGTGAACTACTGAGCTATTCACATCTCTTTGTCTGTTGGCAAGGGACACACACTGCTGTTAACATATAGTGTTTTCACCTTACATAGCTTGCAATTACATTGTGCATGTTCATTTATACAGTAACTATTATTCAACATGTCCTCATCTGGGATTTGGTTTACAGTACTCCAATCTCTCCACTGCGCCACCATATCCATGATAATTGTTGGTTAATCTGTTTATTCTCATCATTGATTTAGTTGTCCTATTTCAGCAATTTATATTGAGCAGTTTTCATGACACTCCTGAATCACTATGATGAATAAAATAATATATTGAGTCTACTTTTAACAGAGCTGATATTTACTTCAAAGTGCATTCACCCTATTGCTGACAAGTTGTGTAATCTACGGTTGAAGTCGGAAGTTTACATACACCTTAGAGTTTACATACATTTTGACACAACTTTGGAAGTGTGCTTGGCGTCATTGTCCATTTGGAAGACCCATTTGTGACCAAGCTTTAACTTCCTGACTGATGTCTTGAGATGTTGCTTCAATATATCCACATAAGTGTCCTTCCTCATGATTTTGTGAAGTGCACCAGTCACTCCTGCATTAAAGCACCCCCACAACATGATGCTGCCACCCCCGTGCTTCACAGTTGGGATGGTGTTCTTCGGCTTGCAAGCTTCCCCCTTTTTCCTCCAAACATAACGATGGTCATTATGGTCAAGCAGTTCTATTTTTGTTTCATCAGGCCAGAGGACATTTCTCCAAAAAGTACGATCTTTGTTCCCATGTGCAGTTGCAAACCGTAGTCTGGCCTTTCAGGTTATGTCGATATTGGACTCGTTTTACTGTGGATATAGATACTTTTGCACCTGCTTCCTCCAGCATCTTCACAAGGTCCTTTGCTGTTGTTTTGGGATTGATTTGCACTTTTTGAACCAAAGTACGTTCATCTCTAGGAGACAGAACACGTCTCCTTCCTGAACGGTATGACGGCTGCGTGGTCCCATGGTGTTTGTACTATTGTTTGTACAGATGAACGAGGTACCTTCAGGCATTTGGAAATTGCTACCAAGGATGAACCAGACCTGTGGAGGTCTCCAAAATCTCAATTTTGTTTCTGAGGTCTTGGCTGATTTATTTTGATTTCCCCATGACGTCAAGCAAAGAGGCACTGATTTTGAAGGTAGGCCTTGAAATACATCCACATGTACACCTCCAATTGACTCAAATGATGTCAATTAGCTTATCAGAAGCTTCTGAAGCCATGACATAATTTTCTGGAATTTTCCAAGCTGTTTAAAGGCACAGTCAACTTAGTGTATGTAAACTTCTGACCCACTGGAATTGTGATAGAGTGAGTTATATATGAAATAATCTGTCTGGAAACAATTGTTGGAAAAATTACTTGTGTCATGCTCAAAGTAGATGTCCTAACCGACTTGCCAAAACTATAGTTTGTTGACAAGAAATTTGCGGAGTGGTTGAAAAACAAGTTTTAATGACTCCAACCTAAGTGTATGTAAACTTCCGGCTTCAACTGTACATATGTGCCTATGGAGAAGGGGGTAGGGTTCCTTCTGGACAGGGCCTAACTATTCTGGACCAGTAAGCACATGCCCTAAAGATAGCCCTTTTTGTGACAGTGGTTAGGGCCTTCAACATTGGTGCTAGTGACCTGTGTTGGAGGCCTGCTAGGGGAATACCCCTACTGTCACATTCCTAGCTATATACAATATGTTCATGTTATTATTTGGCAACAGTTTCAACACACCTAGCTGATCTAATTAAAATGCGCTTGTCAGTAGCTAAGTTTCCATCCAATTGGCGACACATTTTCTTGCAAATATTCTGAAACCGGCATAAAAACAATATACACATTTCCCCACCAGAAACGTGTCTCCGTCAAATGGACTTGTTGTGGATAAAAGGCTGTGCGTGATGAAGTAGTGCACATAAAAATAACTTTTGCGGTTTAATTACCATGTACCGAATAAAAAACAAGACCCTGGATATTTATTGGAAAGGAGCATCAACCTCATCACCGTGCACATTCACCACCCCTGTGAAGTTCATCATAACTTATTTCATCTGTAGCCCATAAACTCCATGCGTTCCCGAGTCGTAGCGGGAGGACCACACAACATCCTGGTGTGACTCCTGGTTCGTGACACATGTTTGTTGTACATGGTATATGTGGTGTAGATGTCAAAAAGACCATAGAGTTCCCTTTGAGACACTCAGCTATATAGAATGAATAAATACGGGTCATTTATGAGGTAGTGGAAATGTCATAATTCATGCTCAAGGGGGGAACTCCTGAAGATTCCTGTCTTTCAATGAGAAACTCATTTGAATTAGATCAGATAGGTGTGTTGCAACTGCTGCCAAATAATTACATGAACATATTTTGCTAGGAATGTGAGAGTAGGGGGATTCCCCTAGCGTTTCCCAAGCACACTGGTTCAAATGATCAAAGCTTGATGATTAGTTTATTATTTCAATCAACTGTGTACTGCTAAGGGCAAAAACCAAAACGCGCCCCCCCTGGGGTCCCGAGGACTAAGTTTGGGAAACCCTGTTCTAGCAGATCTCAAACCCAGGCCACTAGTAACAATGTCAAACACCCTCACAGGTCTCAGTAAGGGATATCTCGAGCACATGTGCTTATTGGGCCAGTATAGTGAGGCCCTGTCCTGTCCAAAAGAAACCGTACCCCCTCCTCCTTAAGCACTTGTATAGATCTGAAACAACTTGATAGGTGTAATAGGGTGGATGCACTCTGAAGTAAATCTCAGCTCTGTTTAAAGTACACCCAATTCAAACTCTGACTGATCATAGGGATTCAGGAGTATCATTAAAACCGATGAACATGCCCCACCCAACATTACACAACTGTACTGAAAGCCCTTAAATGAATTGCTGAAATAAGTCAATCGAATCAATGATGAGACTAGTCAGATTAACCAATACATGACACAGACTTGGTGGCGTAGCAGGAAGATCATGAACCAAGAGGTTGTGAGTTCTCATCCCAGGTGAGGGCTGTTGAACGATGACTGTGTAAATGAACATGCATAATGTAATCATGTGTGTTGAATATGTTAAGAGCACTGTGTGTGTGAGTATCCCTTGCCAACAGACAAAGAGCTACGAATGGATCAGTGGTCCATCAATCAGGGTCTTGATCGGCTGGACACCAGTAATAACCAGTAACCATGTAATAATGTGTAATGAAACCATAACTTTTTTGGGGAGAATGTTTCTTTGGTTTAATCAGGTGATGTCCTGACAACTGCTACACAGAAATGTTCTTGCAAAGCTCCCATGAAATGTGTCTAGAACATTGATATCTTAAGTTCTGAGAACATGTTAAGCACGTTCTGGGTACGTTATTTTTGACATGAAGGGAATGGTCTCTTGGAAACATTCCTTTCACATCATGGGAACATTCCTATGAAAACGATAGCTCATGACATAATGAGACTCTTAAGGGAACGTTCTCTAAAGTTGTGGGAACATGTGCTGTTAGCTGGGAGGCAGCAGAAACACCATAACAATACGATAATGTACACTTTATGTGCAAAGGTATGTGGACACCCCTTCAAATTAGTGGATTTAGCTATTTCAGCCACACCCGTTGCTGACAGGTGAATAAAATCGAGCACACAGCCATGCAATCTCCATAACTAAACGTTGGCAGTAGCAGAATGGTCTTACTGAAGTGCTCAGTGACATTCAATGTGGTAGCGTCATAGGATGCCACCTTTCCAACAAGTCAGTTCATCAGATTTCTGCTCTGCTAGAGCTGCCCCAGTCAACTGTAAGTGCTGTTATTGTGAAGTGGAAACTTCAAGGAGAAACAACGGCTCAGCCGTGAAGTGGTAGGCCACACAAGCTCACAGAACGGGACCGCCGAGTGCTGAAGTGCGTAGCCCATAAAAATCGCCTGTCCTCGGGTTGCAACACTCACTACTGAGTTCCAAACTGCCCCTGGAAGCAACTTTTTGTCATGTAGTGTAAGTCAGCAATGCACAGTAGATCACATGCTTTATGTGGACGAACGGTGGCGATTCGACATGTAGAATAGTCTGAAAATGACGGACGGTGTTCTGTGGTCAAAGACGGTAGGACTGCTTCACATGGCCTTTAAGCCTTCATCTTTTCAGCGTGTCTTTCCTCTTTCAGTGCAAAAGTAGCACAACAAGAAGTTGCTTGGATGTTTGTTGCTAGTGTATGTGGGTGAATATGGCGTAGGTGGAATTCATAAAGATATGGGACTGTGTCTATTGTACATGGCTGTGTTATTGAGCGTCCACAGACTCTCTCCCACCTCCGTATGCACAACATACATGTTATGTATATAAGAGTGCTCACTGCCAGTGCTCTTCTCTGCTTCCACCTCTACAGTATGATCAGATGTCTGTGTGTATGTGAGCTGTTTCTCTCACCTCTTTCTCCCAGCCCCATACTGCTGGCTCAGGAAGCTGTTCTGGGCTCATCGATGGCCGGCGCAAAACAGGCTGGCCCGGACAGGGCTCAGGGTGGGGGAGGTGAAAGAGAGGGGTTTGAGAGGGGAGGGGGGGGGGTGAGGGGGCACTTCCTCCCATTCTTCTCTTGAGTGGAGTTCCCATGAACAGCCATGCCAAGAGCAGTGTGGCTGGAGCAGGCCGACCCAGCACCAGTCTCGCCTCTGTGACGCCAGCCCCCACACACGGACACGCACACCGCGAGCACAGCGCTCGTCTTCTCTCCGCAGAGCAGAGAAGACCGGACAGTGCTAGGAAGACTCACGGTAATGTGAGGAGCCGTACACAGCACTTTGAGGACACAGTGTCGTGAGGAGCTATACACAGCATTCTGAGGACACAGTGCTGTGAGGAGCCATACACAGCACTCTGAGGACACAGTGTTGTGAGGACCCATACACAGCATTCTGAGGACACAGTGTTGTGAGGACCCATACACAGCATTCTGAGGACACAGTGTTGTGAGGAGCTATACACAGCACTCTGAGGACACAGTGTTGTGTGGAGCCATACACAGGACTCTGAGGACACAGTGTTGTGTGAAGCCATACACAGCACTCTGAGGATCTAATTGTTGACTGCGCTGACCACATACAGATCATTGTTTCTAGTGCATCTCATTGACTGTCTGTTGACCATCCAGATAGGACCATACCTAGTGGTTGCTGCATAGAGGACAGCAATCAACACAAACTGTAATGACTGGACTATAGAGGATCCTGACAAGTGAACCACCATACAGAGAGGTCTGGGATCAGATTTGGAACACACATTGAAGAGCACATACAGCATTGTGAGAACCCATAGAAGAACAGAGGAACTCTAGAGGAACATCCTCAGGGAACCATCCAGGACGGTAGACAGAGAAGCATCCACAGTGGGTCTGTCCTCAGGAGGAGCTTGCAGACATGCATACCATCCACGGGCTGTGTAGGATCTGCATCACTGCTAGACTGCCTCAGGTTTGTTCCCCTAGACAATCACCTGGAGAGAGGGACGGTGGGAGAGAGAGGTGGATGGAGGGAGAGATAGAGGTTTGTTGTACATGGGGGTGTGACAAATGGGGGGAGAGTGTCAAGTAAGTGTGTGAGTGAGACGAGAGGGAGAGGACAAGGTGTGGGGTAAGAGAGTGTGCGAATGGATGTGTGGATGTGTGAATACATTAGATAGCACAGGAAATAACAAGGGAAAGCAATGGTAGAAGAGCAATGACGTAGGAAACAGACAATGGTCAATTGGTTGTGAAACTGAAACTACGTGTGTATAGATTTATAGGATAGTGAAATTGGATTAAGGCACTGGAACAATGATAGAAAGAAGAAAAGTTAGGGAATTTATATTAAAGCCTTTAGGCGCTACTAATATAGCCAAGTGTTTCCCATTGGACAGCTCAGTCCTATAGTGTCTAACATGTAAGGGAAGCGATGAGGAGGAAACCAGTGTAAGAAACGAGAGGATGAAAAGAGAGAGTGTTTTCCCTGTTTCCTGAGACTGAAGAACCAGGTCTCTTTCACCTACATTATTCATCCATAACGAGAGAAGAGACAGATCTGATGAAGAGATACATTGAAAATAAAGAGAGAGAATTCTCCAGTCCCGCAGGCTTAACATAACACTCCAAAGTCTGGAGTCTGTTATCCTCACTTCAAAACTACTTCCATATAGTCTGAAGCTTATGGCTTATAGACATAGCACAAGCCCATCTTATCTAACAGTTTGCAATCAGTTGGGGTTAACAATCCAAATCAACTTTGGCCTAAGACACTCTGTCTTGATTGGAGTTTGCATGGCGTCGCATCAGTACAGCGTGTTGACATGGACATAATGCTGGGCTGGCAGGGAGTTTGGTTTTTCTGGTGGCCCCGAGACACGTTGTCACCAAACCACAGTGACCCAGATGTGGCCCTGCACAATGGCCCGGGGCTGTCCTACTGGAATTTTAGTGTTGTAGTGTTCAGCACACAAACAGACATTGGGGTGGATTGTTTTTTGCTTTAGTTCTGCGTGCCTGTGTGTGTGTGTGTGTGTGTGTGTGTGTGTGTGTGTGTGTGTGTGTGTGTGTGTGTGTGTGTGTGTGTGTGTGTGTGTGTGTGTGTGTGTGTGTGTGTGTTTGTAAGTTTGTGCATGTGTGTGTTTGTGTGTGTGAGAGTGTGTAAATGTACAGGTCAGTAGTGAAATCACTGAGGCACATCAGGTTGACAGACTGGAGAGGCATCAAACTGAGCAGAAGCACACAGCAGACAGACAAACAGACAAACAATCAGACAAACAGACAGACAGACAGTGGGTTGGCTCCTGGCTGTGTTCTCATAGTCAGATAGTGTCTTATATGAGGTTGCTGAGGCAAAGCAACAGAGAGAAAATTCAGTCTCACGCACGCACACACAAACACACACACACAAACACAAACACTGCACATCTCACAGGACACAACAGAACACCACTCTGAGTCACCACACACACACACACTCCTACGCAATCAGTTACATAAATACACCCCTGTACAACTCATTTGAGTAGCTCTAAATAGCGAGCAACGGTAGTTTCATACTCATACTGGGCTTGTAACCTTCTCATTTGAGGGGAAGGAGAAAGATTGAGGCTGTAGAGGCTCTTGAGGCAAACTGGAGATGGGAGAATAGCATCCTTGAACAAATGCTGTGAATGCTGCCTGTCAGGCAATTGTTGCTGGTTCTCTGACCTTGGCCTGAAGGTTGGACGTGTGTGTTAGTGCATGTGAGAGCGAGACCAGGAATGAGGGTTCCTTTATAAACAACGTGTGTGTGTAACCACCGTGTGCCCACTGTAAGGCCCTGGGTGCCAGTCAGTGTGTATCTGGTTTCCCAGTGGTCCAGTCCCACGCTCAAAAAGGCCAGGGGGCACCTCTCATTAACACTACCCCCCCACCCCCCGATCCCCTCTTCCCACCGCCCCTCTACTCTACCTTCCCTCCCCTACTGACTGCCAACCTAGCCCCTACAGAGCCCCCCAACTCTTTCCTTCCCTTACTCTTTTTGATTTATTTTATTTACTGTCTCCCGTAGACTCTCACCCAGTCTTTCTCTATTTGCTTCTGTCATTTCTCTATTTCCTCATCTGCCTCTTTGTCTCGTTTTCTCTTCATCTGTCCATCTCATTTCTCTCTTTCTGTCTCATTGTCTCGTCTGTCCTCTCTCTCTCTCTCTCTCTCTCTCTCTCTCTCTCTCTCTCTCTCTCTCTCTCTCTGATCTGATCTGATATGATCTGATCTGATCTGATAGTAGTGATGTTGTCTCTGGGTCTTTAGCCAGGCTGTAGGGTTATTAAACAGACGTCTACTCACACAATATGCTGCTCTGATCCTTCTGTCCCTGACACCAGATACACAACTACTCTGACATGACAGGGTGACAAGTCCTCCACTAACCAGATTATCTGTCATGTATTTTAATGTGTTCATCAACTTGTTTGTGTCTTGTCAAAAAAAAGCGTAAAAAATGATCATGTTTGTGTGTGCCCCGCCACAGCCTGTCAGTCAGCAGGATGAAGAGGTCAACCTGGCTGTCACCGGGGCGGTGACATGGCATTGGGGTGACATACAGGATGTAACCAGTGATTATGGACTGTGACTCTGTATCTCACGAGATTACAGACGGTCAATCCTGAAGGGCAATCCGTCAAGGAATTCTAGGAACTGTCCCTAAGACCATTATACCAGCCTCCTTTGGCTACTGAGGGTTGTACTGTAGTTATCAAAGCTAAACAAGTTAATACGCTTATGCATCTTGATGCCAGTCTTTTAGACATGCTCTTTGGGTAGAAGTTGCTCATAGGCACAGATCTAGGATCAGTCTACCCTCTTACCATCCTGATCTGAACCAAAAGGGGGGAGATGTAAAACTGCTAAGAGTTTTAAAGCAACATTGTACTCAATCTGTTTTATGTTCAGCTGAAGAGCTATATTATAAAGTGTGTGTAGAGATTTCAGATGCCCTATTGTCAGCAGATGAGATGGAAACAATGTGTATTGGAGCGGAGCACTGTTGATTTTGGACCACACACACACAGTCATTATTCCTGGAGTTCTGACAGAAAGGCATCGTACGTGTGTGTGTGTGTGTGTGTGTCTGCCCTCTTACTCTGTGCGGATGCTGCCAACAGTTGGCGTCAGATCAACACCAATGCGCCGGCCACCTTTAATGAGGGCCACAGTGCTAATCTGTGTGGCTGGCATCCACACGCGTTCCATCCTGACACACTCAGCTCCTGGCCAGAGAACATCTCTCTGATCTGTAGGCATATGCTCACATGTTGTTCATCACTGCTCCTGCTTGCTGTAGATGTAGTATTTGCATTTCACTCTGTGGACATATATAGACATGAATGAGTAATGCTTTATGGTGATGTTATGGTTATGTTATGGTGTCTGTTTGTGTGTTTAATAGGTGACCATCCTTCGAGGAAAAGACGGCTATGGCTTCACCATCTGCTCTGACTCCCCAGTGAGGGTTCAGGCTGTCGATTCAGGCAAGGCTCCCCACTCCCCGCCTGTGTGTGTGTGTCTGTGTGTGTTGGTCTAGATGTATGGGTGCAGGTGTATATTTGACCCTCTCTTGTCCCCCTCTTCCCTTCTTTTTGAGGTGGTCAAATCAGATTTGCATGTAGGTATTAGTAGGTAGAAGCTGGTGCGTGTAACTGTGTGTGTATATGTGTGTGTTTGTGTGTGCATGTTTGACCCTCTTCTGCCCTCTCTCCTGTCCCAAGGTGGTCCGGCGGATCAGGCAGGTCTGCAGCAGCTGGACACTGTGCTGCAGCTCAACGGTCAGCCTGTAGAACAGTGGAAATGTGTGGAGGTCGCCCACGCCATCAGGTACAACAGGCAGGGAGACACAGAGGAAGTAGTGGACTTAACCAACTTTGACAGGGATAGCTATCTTCAACACTTAAAGAACACCTGATGTTACATTCTGAAGTTTGATGGGTTGTGCTATCTATGCACAGCAAACACTATACAGGCACTGTGGCTCGTAGTCTCTATGCGCGCGTCCATTGGCTAAGCTTATCTTTACACTCTTCCTGACCAGTTGTCACATTCCCTCTCTGCCTCCCTCTACAGAAACAGCTCCAATGAGATCAAGGTGGTGGTGTGGCGCACTGGGTCTGCCGCCAAGCCCAGTTTCGAGGGCCTCATCCACCGGCCCTCCTACAAGCCCTCATCCTCCTCCAACTATGATGCCCCCTCGCCCCCCACCAGGCGGCGGGACAGGTCCAAGGACCGGCTAGACCGGGACATGTCCCCCCCGGCCGTGCCCCCCCTCCCTGCCCACCACAGGACCAGCCGCCGGGTGCTGGTCAACGGCTCTGAGGGGGCTGGCGGGGGAGGGTTAGGATGGGTAGGGGTAGGGGGTGCGTGGGGGGAGAGGGGGCGCGTAGGAAGGGGGGCAGAGGAGGTGGATGGTAAAGTCAGGAGCCAGACCCATAGCCAGAGCCACACAGCCACGCTGAAGGGGACTAGAGTGAAGGCATCCAACGGGGATAACTACATCATCCTGGCCCCCATCAACCCAGGAAGCCAGGTACTGGTGGGGGAGCAGAGGCTCATGGTCCATCCCAGGCTCCTGCCCTACCCCCTTGATGGCACTATCCAGACCCTGACATACACTGAAGATACAGTGCTGTGAAAAAGTATTTCCCCCCTTTCTGATATTTTTGATACTGAATGTTGACAGATCTTCAACCGAAACCTAATATTAGATAAAGGGAACCTGAGTGAACAAATAACAAAAAAGTATATACTTATTTTATTGATTTCATTAATAAAGTTATGCAACACCCAATTCCCATGTGTGAAAAAGTAATTTCCCCCTTACACTCAATAACTGGTTATGACACCTTTAGCTGCAATGACTGCAACCAAATGCTTCCTGTAGTTGTTGATCAGTCTTCTCACGTTGACGTGGAGGAATTTTGGCTCACTCTTGCATGCAGAACTGCTTTAACTCAGCGACAGTTGCGGGTTTTCAAGCATGAACTGCTCGTTTCAAGTCCCGCCACAACATCTCAATTTGGATTAGGTCTGGGCTTTGACAAGGCCATTCCAATGTTCATGTAGACTTGCTTGTGTGTTTTGGATCATTGTCTTGCAGCATGACCCAGCTGCACTTCAGCTTCAGCTCACAGACGGATGGCCTGACATTCTCCTGTAGAATTCTCTGATACAGAGCAGAATTCATGCTTCCTTCTATTAAGGATCTCGCCAGGCATAAAAGTGGACTCAAGTTTGCCAAAAAACACTTGGAAGCACCTGGAGGATCATCAAGACTCTTGGAAGAATGTTCTACGGACAGATGATTCAAAAGTATAACTTTTTTGACGACATGGGTCCCATTATGCCTGGCGAAAACCAAACACGGCATTCCACAGTAAGAAGCTCATACCAACAGTCAAGTTGGTGGCACAACCAGTTATTGAGTGTAAGGCAGCAATGACTTTTTCACAGTGGGACATTGGTTGTTGCATAACTTTGTTTCTGAAATAAATGAAATAAGTATTTAATTGTTGCGTTATTTGTTTACCCAGGCTCCCTTTATCTAATATTAGGTCTTGTTTAAAGATCTGAAAACATTCAGTATCAAAAATATGGAAAAACTAGAAAGGGGGCAAGTACTTTTCACGGTACTGTATGTGCCATTCAAACCTGGGACAGATTCATGCCAATTCTACTTGATATACATTACATTACATGCCATCTAAATCAGAGATATACTTTACCATTCCAACCTGAGAAATATCTGTGCAATTCAAACGGACATAATGTGCATTGTGCAAATTAAAGATGTATACAGTGCATTCGGAAAGTGTTCAGACCCCTTGACATTCTCCACATTTTGTTACGTTTACAGCCCTATTCGAAAATGTATCAAATCGTTTTTTTCCCCTCGTCAATCTACACACAATACCCCATAATGACAAAGAAAAACAGGTTTTTAAAATGTTTGCAAATGTATCAATAATAAAAAATAAAATGGAAATATGATATTCACATAATTAATCAGACCCTTCACTCAGTACTTTGTTGAAGCACCTTTGGCAGCGATTACAGCCTCGAGTCTTCTTGGGTATGACGCTACAAGATAGATTTGATGTCTTCACTATTGCTCTACAATGTAGAAAATAGTAAAAATAAAGAACAACCCTGGAATTAGTAGGTGTGTCCAAACATTTGATTGGTACTGTATGTGTATATACTGTATATATATATATATATATATATATATATATATATATATATATATATATATATATATATTTATATATTATATATAGTACATAGTTAAATAGGTAATTTAATACAAATTTAAATGTATGATAATATACAACCAAGAGTTGAGATTTGCCGCACCTGTAAGTAGTATTCAAGCGACTATATGGGAAAAGTCATGGTGGCCTCAAGAGGTGTTCTATCAAATGATGCACACTGTAACATGCTGTGTATGGGGAAATAGCTCTTTATGATAAAGACATACAAAAGTGCACCGAATGGAGAAAGAAACACACTGTATTGTGAACTTGATTCCTTCACATCCCCAACAATTTGACACTAATCTGCCAGCCTGGAAGAATGGACCAGTTATGCTGAAGCAATGAATGCAGAAAACCCAGAACTTCTAGTCTTTCCCTATTTCTCCATTATCTCTCTCACTGAGCTTGCACGGCCAATCAAAGGCAGTAATGCTGACTGTGTGGTTGTGGGCTTCCGTGACATAGTAGCTGGTTTTTAAAAGGCCTTTAGGGGACGTGAAGGAGGCTGTATACCCTGCTCTCCACAGACCCAGTAACCTAGAGACAGTGGGGCTGTCGGTTAGTCTGTGAGCTGCTGCCTGAGTGTGTGTGTGTGTGCCCGGCAGCATAGCAGCCCTTACAGTCTGCCTTATAGGAGAGGCTCACCCCTGCAGACATGATATGACATGGGGCTCAGAGAGCATGATGGGAACGCCTGCTGTGTGTTAATGCTAAGAGGAATGGAAGGGGTTAGGGAGTTAGGAGGGTAAGGGGGTGGACTGCTGTCAAGGCAGGAGGATTGGATAGAGGGGGGATAGGATGCCGAGGAGGGAATAGAGAGAGGTATAAAGGAGGGAGTTGATGGATGAAATAAGGGATAGGGAACAGAGTAGATATGGGTACATCAAGAGGTTGATGAATGGATGACGGGTACAGCAGAAGAGGGAAAAGGATGGTAGAGGAAAGAAAAAATGCTGCGAGAGTGGATGGAAAAGTGGGTGGAAGTAAGTGGCTAAAGAATGTCAGACTAAATCCAAAACCTTGATGCTTGGGGTTACAGAGCATCCTTCCTGCCCAGCTTGGTCGCACCCCCCTCTGGAAGTCATAGGTCAGAGCAGGGACACAATGTGATGTCACACAGGGCTGACGCACAGCCCACTACTACACAACCCCTGCATAGACCTGGGTTCAGGCCACTACTACTCATAGGGCTCTGGTTAAAAGTAGTTGTCCGTGGCCCCTTTCCATGCCTAACATGCCCGGTCTGCATTGTCATTGCTTCAATTTCACCTCATGTCAGGCATTATTTTATGGTGGAATGGATACATTACATGTGACAATTTCCTGTAACAATGTATTGCATAATGGTATTGTCAACTGTTATAACAGAACCATTGACTATTATGTTTTTGTCTCTAATTCAGGTATTGAGGCCTATCTACCAGGACAAGCATGGTACCCTGGGTAAGCCATTTACTACTGACTAGGATTTTAGTGAACAAGGGCGGTTTGGCAGGGCAATTCTGTCAACACTCATTCTACTTCTATGTTCCCAGGCTAACTCCCAAAATGTGTGGTGTGTGTGTGTTTGTTTGGGGTGTGTGTGTTATGTCTCTCAGCAGGGAGGATGTACCCGCACCAGGCCAGCGTGCCCCAGACTCAAGGGGGTGGCGGTGCTCCACCTGGGGGTGTAGGTCTAGCAGGCCGGACCACCTTCCTAAGACGCTCCACTAACGCCAAGACATCTAAACCATCCGATGCCAACCTCTTTGGCCAACCCCCACCCAGCTACCAGCAGGCCCAGAGCTCCTCCAACTTTGCTAACTACCAGAACTGTACTATAGTACGCTCCCATGTACCACACGGCAACCCGCACGGCAACTACGGCTACGTCAAAGCAGCACCTAAGATCCTCATCTTCCCCATCTTTGTTCAGGTATGTGTGTGAATCGCTATATTTCCACTATCATCTTTCCACCACTCTGTTAGTGACGTTAGTTTTTTTTCCCCTTTTATTTTGATAACTTTTGGCCTATATGGCTGGTAATGCTAAAAACACAATACGGTAGGAACACACACCGATGCCCCCTACAGCCCATCGAGTCAGTTTAACGCTCTGTCATTTTCAGTGCTGAGTGGATAGATGATGTATTCACAGAGAACAGTGATTGGCTTACAGTGGAGGTTGATCTACGATGACCCCTGACTACACCAATCAATACTGAAAAAGATCCATAGATGAGCCCTCATGCAGAAAACACTGTACTACTCCCTGTCCGATCCCCTAGAGCAGTGGTACTCAAACCTCTCCTCGGGGACCCCAGCCGTATCTAATCCTCTAGAGCAGTGGTACTCAAACCTCTCCTCGGGGACCCCAGCCGTATCTAATCCTCTAGAGCAGTGGTACTCAAACCTCTCCTCGGGGACCCCAGCCGTATCTGATCCCCTAGAGCAGTGGTACTCAAACCTCTCCTCGGGGACCCCAGCCGTATCTAATCCCCTAGAGCAGTGGTACTCAAACCTCTCCTTGGGGACCCCAGCCGTATCTGATCTATTCCAGAATTAGCACACACTTGTCAACTAATCATTGAGCCCATGATTAGATGAATCAGGGGAGCTAGTTCAAGGCTTAAACTGTGAAAGTTGTGGAAGGTCTGGGGGTCCCCGAGGATAGATTTGAGAACCACTGCCCTAGAGCATACAGGTGTTTCAATATTGATGGTGATGCCAGTGGGATCCACATTTTGGGGGATTTTCTTTTGAGACACAAAACAGACTAAACCACACCAAATTTGTTGCTCAGTTTCTCACCTCAGCAGTGTTTCCCTATATTCAAGTAATTTCCGCCAACGATTTAAATATATATGGATTTAATTTTATTGTTTCAACTTCTGCCGAGACACACTTTTAAGAGTTACATATCTTCCTCAGATTCTTATCAGATCATCTAAAAAACTAACTCCAAGGTAACTAGCTAGTTATTTTGTAATCCTGGAAGTGTAGCCAACCCTATTCATAGATGGATATAATAATTGTCAGCTAACATACAGTAATGTTACACTAGCTTTGGGTTAATATAAAACTGGCTGCTGATGTCATTGAGATCAAGAGATAAAATGTAACTGTCATCGAGTTTCTAAGGAACAGAGCATCATTTAATTGCCATGCATTTTGGAGTAGAATATCCTTTTAAAAAAGTCACCAGACTCACAGTCTTTAAAAAAATAAATGATCAAAAATTTTTAATATTATATCTAAAATATATGAGGAAATTGTATTCCTTTTATGATATCACCAAGTATTACTTACTACACGGCAGTATTACCTATTGAAAGAAACCTAGGGGAAACACTGCTCTGTGGTACAGTATGTGTGTACATATGACTCTTGTCATAAACACATTTCCCCAACATGCTTACATCCAAGCACTCATGCCCATTTTCAGGCTGCGATTGTACTGGAGAGTTGAACTACCAACTACCCAGGACCCTTCAATGGTCTGTAATAGTACTTCCTGTTGACTGACTGAGTCACCCAGCTGCACCCTTCTGAGACACAGGGGAACGGCCCTGTGGGCTCTCTCCCTGGTCCACAAGAGGATGTGGCTACCAACCCGCGGCACTAGCACTTTTAGCCTAGCGCCTTCTCACAGAGCGAGATATAGAGCGGCTCACAGACTCCTGCAGTCACAGCTCACACGGCGAGGATCTCTGTAGAGACTGGAGCGACTGTAGCTACACGAGAGCCGCCAGCTGCAGAGCCTGTATTGTTCCCTTTGGTGTGGGGCAGAGAGCATGGAGCTTGGAGCCAAGATGGAGATGGTACTGTAGCCACATGCTCCCTCGTGTACTTATAACATCCCTCCCAAATATTTGTGTACTTGAAACATGTGTATCTATCTATACCTCTATCTCTATTGAGTGATATTTAGGAGTGTTGCGAATGATATTGGGCTGTAATAGCAGTGTATGGACTTCAGTATTAATTACTTTGGCTGTAATATTGTGTACTGGCATTAGTGAATGTATTGTGTTTGAAGTAATATTTAGAAGCAGTATTTTGCCCTGGATAATGTAATCTTCATTTAATTCCTAGGATGTTGCCTAATCTTAATCTAACCTTAATCCAATGTTAATCTAACCCTTAAATCTACCTTCTCACCCAATCGTGTGTAGCCTCTGGACCTGTGTAACCCCACACGGACTCTGGTGGTCTCTGAGGAGATGATCCTCCACGAGAGCAAGCACCTCTCCATTAAGGTAAATGGCTACTAAGAAGGTGTGTGTGTGTGTGTGTGTGTGTGTGTGTGTGTGTGTGTGTGTGTGTGTGTAGATCAGGATCAGTAAAATGGGAGATGGGAGATGTAAATGTTGTTAAAGTTAGAGTATTTAAGATAGTAACAAGTTGCGAGAATACAACACAACTCTTTGTACTGTGGTTCATATTCTACAACCGTGAGAGTGTTTCGGTTTGAATAACTGTCAAAGAGTTTGTGCAATGCATTATGGAGATTTTCCCCAGCCCTTGTCAATGGTCTAAAATACCTTCCCAGTGACAGGAAAAGGGCAGAGACCCAGATACAAGGTGTAAACTGAGACCTTATTTATGTCTCCTCTGTCTGTGGTTTGTGCTACTAGCAGAGAACAGAGGCGAGAGAGGAGGAGACAGCATTTAGAAAACCTGTGGGTGGTTGCTGCGCTCCGTTGGGCTTCTACACTATCGTCTTCTACACTATCGTCTTCTCTTCTCTTGGCATTTCCTCTCCTCTCCTCTTCTCTCCTCCCTTCTGCTCTCCTCTCCTCCCCTAGAGAGGTGGAAAGAGACACATTGGGGGAAGATGTCTGCTCAAACAGTTAATTGCACAGCAGGTGAAAAAACATACACAGACCATTTTTGCAGTTTTTAGAGGCAATTTCCTGCTATTCTAATGCTGTGTTCTTATGCTCAAGCAATAAAACAAAATCAATGCAACATTTAAAGAAATTTTCCATACGCACAAAAAGCTTATTTAGCAAAAATCCCTTTTAGTGAGCCTTTCTCCTTTGTCAAGATAATCAATCCACCTGACAGGTGTAGCATATAAAGAAGCTGATTAAACAGCATGATCATTACACAGGTGCACCTTGTTCTGCCACAGATGTCTCAAGTTTTGAGGGAGTGTGCAGTTGGCATGCTGACTGCATGAATGTCCACTAGAGCTGTTACCAGAGAATGTAATGTATCATAAACCACCTCCAATGTAAATGTAGAGATTTTTGGCAGTACGCCCAACCGGCCTCACAACCGCAGACCACCGGTGACCACGCCAGCCCAGGACCTCCTCATCTAGCTTCTTCACCTATGGGATCGTCTGAGACCAGCCACCTGGACAGCTGATGGGACGGTGGGTTTGCACAACTGAAGCATTTTTGCACAAACTGTCAGAAACCGTCTCAGGGAAGCTCATCCGAGTGCTCACCAGGGTCATCCTCACCAGGGTCTTGACCTGACTGCAGTTTGGCATCGTAACAAACTTCAGCGAATGCTCACCTTCAATGTGATGGCCACTGGCACGCTGGAGAAGTGTGATCCTCACGGATGAATCCCGGGTTTCAACCGTACTAGGAAGATGTATGGCGGCATGTTGGCGATCGGTTTGCTGATGTCAACATTGTGATGAGAGTGCTGCATGATGGCGGTGGGGTTATGGTATGGGAAGGTAGAAGCTATGGACAACGAACACAATTGCATTTTATCGACGGCAAATGGAATGCACAGAGATAACGTGATGAGATCCTGAGGCCCATGGTCATGCCATTCATCCACCGCCATCACCTCATGTTTCAGCATGATAATGTACAGCCCCATGTGGCAAGGAGCTGTACACAATTCCTGGAAGCTGAAAATGTCCCAATTCTTCCATGCCTGCATCCTCACCAGACATGTCACCCATTGAGCATGTTTGAAATGCTCTATATCGACGTGTACGACAGCGTGGTCCAGTTTTCACCAATATACAGCACCTCGCACAGTCATCGAAGTGGAGTGGGACAACATTCCACAGGCCACAATCAACAGCCGGCTGCATGAGGCAAATGGTGGTCACCCCAGATACGGGCTGAGTTTCTGATCCACGCCCCTACTTTTTTTAAAGGTATCTGTGACCAACAGATGCATATCTGTATTCCCAGTCATGTGGAATCCATAGATTTGGGCCTATTGCATATATTTCAATTCACTGATTTTCTTATGAACTGTAACTCAGTGAAATCTTCAACATTGTCCCATGTTGCATTTATATTTTTGTTCATGGTATATACATACAGTACCAGTCAAAAGTTTGGACACACCTACTCATTCAAAGGTTTTTATTTATTTATTGAAGACAGCTTTGCACACTTTGGCATTCTCTCAACCAGCTTCATGAGGTAGTCACCTGGAATGCATTTCAATTAACAGATTTGCCTTGATAAAAGTTCATTTCAGTTGTGTTGTGACATGGTAGGAGTGATATACAGAAGATAGCCCTATTTGGTAAAAGACCAAGTCCGTATTATGTCAAGAACAGCTCAAATAAGCAAAGAGAAACGACAGTCCATCATTACTTTTAGACATTTTGAAAGTTTCTTCAAGTGCAGTTGCAAAAACCATCAAACGCTATGGTGACACTGGCTCTCATGAGGACCACCATAGGAAAGGAAGACCCAGAATAACCTCTGCTGCAGAGGATAAGTTCATTAGAGTTACCAGCCTCAGAAATCGGCAATTAACTGCACCTCAGATAGCAGCCCAAATAAATGCTTCATGGAGTTCAAGTAACAGACTCATCTCAAATCAAATCAAATTTGTCAAATCAAATTTTATTAGTCATGAATACTACAGGTGTAGACCTTACAGTGAAATGCTTACTTACGAGCCCCTAACCAACAATGCAGTTTGAAAAAATGCAGATAAGAATAAGAGATAAAAGTAACAAGTAAAGAGCAGTAGTGAAATAACAACAGCGAGACTATATACAGGGGGGTACCGATACACAGTCAATGTGCACTGGTTATTTGTGGTAGTATGTACATGTGGGTAGTGTTATTAAAGTGACTATGCATAGATGACAACAGAGTAGCAGTGGTGTAAAGAGGGGGTGGGGGGTGGGGGCACTGCAAATAGTCTGGGTAGCCATTTGATTAGCTGTTCAGGAACCTTATGGCTTGCCATGCGGTAGCAGAGAGAACAGTCTATGACTAGGGTGGCTGGAGTCTTTGACAATTTTTAGGGCCTTCCTCTGACACCACCTGGTATAGAGGTCCTGTATGGCAGGAAGCTTGGCCCTAGTGATGTACTGGGCCATTCGCACTACCCTCTGTAGTGCCTTGCGGTCGGAGGCCAAGCAGTTGCCATACCAGGCAGTGATGCAACCAGTCAGGATGCTCTCAATGGTGCAGCTACAGAACTTTTTGAGGATCTGAGGACCTATGCCAAATCTTTTCAGTCTCCTGAGGGGGAATAGGTTTTGTTGTACCCTCTTCACGACTGTCTTGGAGTGCTTGGACAATGTTAGTTTGTTGGTGATGTGGACACCAGGAAACTTCAAGCTCTCAACCTGCTCCACTGCAGCCTCGTCGATGAGAATGGGGGCATGCTCGGTCCTCTTTTTCCTGTAGTCCACAATCATCTCCTTTGTCTTGATCACTTTGAGGGAGAGGTTGTTGTCCTGGCACCACACGGCCAGGGTTCTGACCTCCTCCCTATAGGCTGTCTCATCGTTGTCTGTGATCAGGCACTGTTGTGTCATCAGCAAATTTAATGATGGTGTTGGAGTCGTGCCTGGCCATGCAGTCATGAGTGAACAGGGAGTACAGGAGGGGACTGAACACGCACCCCTGAAGGGCCCCTTTGTTGTCGATTAGCATGGTGGATGTGTTGTTACCTACCCTTACCACTTGGGGGTGGCCTTTTCAGGAAGTTCAAGATCCAACATCAACTCTTCAGAGGAGACTGCGTGATTCAGGCCTTCATGTTCGAATTGCTGCAAAGAAACCACTACTAAAGGACACTAATAATAATAAGAGACTTGCTTGGGCCAAGAAACACGAGCAATGGACATTAAACAGGTGGAAATCTGTCCTTTGGTCTGATGAGTCCAAATTTGAGATTTTTGGTTCCAACCGGCGTGTCTTTGTGAGACCCAGAGTAGGTGAACGGATGATCTCCGCATGCGTGTTTCCCACCGTGAAGCTTGGAAGAAGAGGTGTGATGGTGTGGGGGTGCTTTGCTGGTGACACTGTTTGTGATTTATTTAGAATTCAAGGCACACTTAAACAGCATTGCTACCCCAGCATTCTGCAGCGATACGCCATCCCATCTGGTTTGCACTTAGTGGAACTATCATTTGTTTTTCAACAGGACATTGACCCAAAACACCTCCAGGCTTTGTATTTGCTATTTGACCAAGAAGGAGAGTGATGGAGTGCTGCATCAGATGACCTGGCCTCCACAATCACAATCACCCGACCTCAAACCAATTGAGATGGTTTGGGATGAGTTGGACTGCAGAGTGAATGAAATGCAGCCAACAAATGCTCAGCATATGTGGGAACTCCTTCAAGGCTGTTGGAAAATCATTCTCATGAAGTGAGAGAATGCCAAGTGTGTGCAAAGCTGTCATCAAGGCAAAGAAAGGTTACTTTAAAGAATCTAAAATATTAAATATATTTTGATTTGTTTAACACTTTTATGTTACTACATGATTTCATATGTGTTATTTCATAGTTTCGATGTCGTCACTATTACTCTGCAATGTAGAAAATGGTAAAAATAAAGAAAAACCCTTGAATGAGTAGGTGTGTGCAAACTTTTCACTGGTACTGTATATATAAAATTTGCAATGTCATCCCACGACCCACCTGGATCCCTGCCGCAACCCACAAGTGGGTCCTGACCCACAGGTCTGAGGAATGATGCAGTTCTGTGGCCCCTAGTACCTCTCTCTCTCTCTCTCTCTCTTTCTCGTTCCCCCTGTCACGTTTCCTGACCTTTGTGTAGTGTTATCAGAGTGGAAGGACCATTTGGCCTCCAGAACTTCCTCTATTGTTGTCTGCTTATGGTAGCTTCAATACAATGGACTGGAGGACTTTCTTTTGATTGATGATTCATTGACAGTAGTTTCAATCAAACACAGTATTCACTAAATGTATATGGTGTCTCTCTCTCTCATATGTTATAAATTATATTATATCTCCCCAAAAATTGAGAATGCTTCAAAAAGAGCAATACATTACATGTTGGCCATATTTACCCTTGTAGTTGTAAATGCCTGTAAGTCCTACAGTATATTCTGTAGACTGGTGGTTGAGGGTGAGCACCTCGGTTTGGCCTTGGCTTTAGTGAAAAGCTACAATGTAATGTTGTGGTGGACAAGGGTGGATACTGTATTTAACACACATAACGATGTGTTATCCACCCTGTATTCTCTGGGAATCAGGGAGCTGAGTGAGAGAGGGAAGCCATGACAAGCTGGGCAGCCATTGTGATAATATTGCCCAGGAAATGTGATGGAGTGGCGGGTGTGGGGGGGAAGAGGGGTGTCCGTTGGCAGGGGTCTGGGAGAGGAAGACCAGGACAACCCTGTTTACCATCCAGGATGGTTGCTAGGTGGTTGGCAGAAGGGGTGTTTGACCCTCTCTCGCTCTCTCTAAAACACACACGCATGCACACACACACACATCCTGACAGGTTATTCTGGAGTGACATTCCTAAAACAGAAAGCCAAAAGAGATCAGCTGTGGTTTTAGGGGTTTTTAGTAGGGTGGGCGGCTGGTTTTAAAAACAGCTCTGACCCTGTTGACTTGAGTCTTCTTGACATTCAGAGAGGAGGAGAGGAGGGAAAGAGAGAGGGAAGGAGGGGGTTGGGGCTGGGTTCGGATCACCTGCTCTGTGGGTTTTAATTGTGTTGATCTTATTGATAAGGTCTTGTCGTCTAGCTGTGTGTGTGTGTGTCTTCTGTAGATAAAAATGGACAATACTACGTTCGTACTATGAGGAAATGTATTTTCTCTTCCAATTCCTCACAGTTTATATCCCCCCTTTCATTATGTCAGATCAGCTTTTCAGTTCCACACTGTGTCTCTGCCAGGGGTTGAAACAGTTCATGGAACAGAACCGAAAACTGGAAAATAACTACATTTTAAGAGGAACAGATTCAGAAACGGGAATGAAAGTGATCTATATTGTTCTGGAACAGAACCGTTTTTCAAAAAGCATGAGAACCGGTTAATAACTTTATTTTAAGTTCAGGGCATTTTTTTCAGTCCCACAAAAAAATTAAACAAGGCGCTTATGCCAGAGCTCTCACTCGGTCACTCAGACACATATTCCAGTGTTTGCCTGCCAGCTGAAAATCTTTGCCAGTGGTGTGTAGGCAATGTGCTCCTCCCTACGAAGGTTAGGCTACTGCAGCCTACTGATGTTACATGCGTGATTCAGAAATTAGGGAGAGAAGAATGGATGTACCTTTTCAACACTACTTAAGGACACTATAGTTATCACGTTCCACATTGGATTTATTAACTATAAAAAGGTAAGACGTGTTTTTAATTCTGGTGCCGCTCTGCACACACAAGCTTGTTAGCCATCTAGCTAGCTCTGGTCCAACTCTCTGAAGTTCAAAGGCATTCAAAGTTCCTTCATAGAAGCCTCTCCTCCGTAGGTATAATTATGTGGGCCTGATTCATATAATACATGTCATAATGGGTTGAGCCTCCTCCTCAACCCTCTCTCCCCACCCGCAAAACTTCAGTCGCATCTTGCGCTCTGCACCTGGTTGTCCATCGCGCATGTAAACAACTATAGCCTTGGCAGTCTATAGCAAGCTGCTCTATCTGCACTGATGGGTGAAGTAATTTAATGTTGAGCTAATTTGATTTCAGAGATTTAAAAGGGAACAGAAAGGAACCATATAAACCTTTACATTTTGGGGTTCGAACCGATTCATAATTTTATTTTGCAGGTCGGAACAGTGGAATGGAACGGAAAAAATAATTGGTTCTGTTCAGAACGAAACAATTGGAAATAATTTTGGTTCCAAACCCTGGTCTTGGCTCAGAGCGTTGAGTTGGTAATTGTGGGCGCTGGCTGGGGCTTGAGGACAAATATTTAACAGTCCGTGTTTGTGCTGTAGATAGTCAATATGGGGCCAGACATCCCTGCAGATTGGCCCTGTTTCAATAAGTAATCTGTAAATAATCTGTGCTATTACAGCTTTTACCTTGGTGATGCATAGGCCACTGTACACTCTGCCTGGGCACCCCCCCCCCCACACACACACAGACACAGACACCTACACACAGATACACACACATACAGTGCCTACAGAAAGTCTACAACCCCTTTAACTTTTTTTTCACATTTTGCTGCCTTCAAATTTGATCTAAAACAGGATTAAATTAGATTTTTGTAATTGTGGTGCCAGTCATGCTATAGGTAATCTGCAGGAACTGGGGAGTTTGTCAGGATCCAAATAAATATGAAAGGGGCAAAGCCCAGATCAAAAGTTAGAGAAAACCCCACCTCAGTCTTCTGAAAACTCTATCCCAGGGGTAGGTTTTCTTTTCAGTGAGACAATTACACAAATGTTAATGCCAAAGACACACCAGAATGGCTTTCCAGTAGGTGTTGAGTGTTCCTGAGTGGTCTAATCTCAGTCCTGACTTATATTTGCTTGAAAATCAGAGATAAGGTTTGAATATTGCTGTTCATCAATGACTGCCAACCAAATTGAATGAGTTTGAGCAATTGTGACCAAAACAATGGATATATGTTGCCCTAAGTGTTGTGCAAAGTTGGTAGAATCGTATTCCAAATGACTCACAGCTGTAACTGCTGCCAAAGGTGCTTCCGCCAAGTATCAACCACGTAGTATTGGGAATGTTCTGTAACTTTCTTTCACTTTTAAAATGTGGAATAGGTTATGTAGAACTGTAAGGAAATACTCTCATTTAATCCATTTTTAGATTACATTTTAAGGCAGCAAAATGTGGAAAAAAGGTTCACGGGATGTAGGCTTTCTACACACACACACACACACACACACACACACACACACACACACACACACACACACACACACACACACATATAGTGTATTTGTATTTGATCGCATTTCATTTATTCCCCTCCAGCCATTACGACCAGCCCGTCCTCCCCAATTAAGGTGCCACCAACCTCCTGTGAATTCCATTCGTACAGTATTTGCATGTGCTCACATAGTGAGAAAGTGACACGCATATATAATAGAAGCTACTGTGTTTAGTTGGCACCTGTCCAGTCACCATTGAGACCTGGAACATGACCGTAGGGTATAAAGGGGCTAGAGGACGGGTCACCCAGTCTGCTTAGGCTTAACAATGGGTGTCCCTCTCTCCTGCCTGCCTCATTGTTTGGCCCATCCACTGACATGCAAGAGACAGAGAAGTACCTCTGCCAAAAACACACCCCATACACAGCACAACCTGAAACACACATCCTATGGCCAGGAAGGAAAGCAGTTTGGGAAGGCAGTGTGTGTCCTGCCCTTCTCTTCTTTCACACGTAACCCCCATTTCTTTACCCCCACCCTCCACAATCCCCTACCCTCTAAACATGTACCAGCTATAATTGGTACTGTTGATCTATTCAGGTGCTTTAAAATGCTTCAATCGCAAGGAATTATGGACTCATGGTTGTACCTTCATATTTCTCTGTTAGCAAAGTTTTTCCTTTAGTGGGTCATAAGAATAGTATGTAAACACATGAATAAGTTAGACTAGCTAGGGTTTGGATTAGTCATGTGTGCACATAAGATGCAAATGTCATCTTTAGGGGGGCTTGCTGAAGCAGTGATGGTCTAGAGACCACGGTGCACTGTGTTCCTGTGTGAACTACACTTCCTGTTGCATAGAAGGTTGCAGTTGAACACCGCTACAAAGACACTTTGTAGAAGTGAGAAGGGTTGTGTGTGTGTGTGTGTGTGTGTGTGTGTGTTTGTGTGCTCCTCTGATCCTGATCCTTGTCTGTCCCTGACACCAGATAGACAACTACTCTGACATGACAGGGTGACAAGTCCTCCACTAACCAGATTATCTGTCAAGATTATCATCTATCAAACATTTAAAAGACTATCAAGATTATCATCTATTTTGAGTGGAAAGTGTGTACAATTTGGAGGATAGACATGGAAGGGCAGTTTTGAGCAAGCGTGCGTGCGTGTGTGTGTGTATTTGTCAAAAGAGTAAATGTGTGTTGTGCGCCTATGTAATCTGTTTTGCAATGCACAGTGCTGTGATGTCGAGTTTTAGCAAGAAGATATTTTCAACTAGGTTTCTCTCTCTCTCTCTCTCTCTCTCTCTCTCTAGGTGACAGTGTTCATCTATACAGACCTGATGCTTGTGACCAGAGAGGATGAACCAGGGAGATGTAATGTCCTACAGAACCCTCTATTCCTCAGACAACTACGGCTACAGGACGGTCAGTGTTTCAACCCTTACACACAAACCTTAGACATGGCCCTGATGCTATTGGACATGATCCCAACTCCTTGAACCCCTTTATTACCCTGTTCAGCTTTGACGGCCAATGTATCAACCCCATAGGCCTAACCCTGTTGACCTGACCCCTTTGTAGACTTAAAGGGATCCTTCGGGATTTTGGCAACGAAGCCTTTTATCTACTTCCCCACAGTCAGATGGACTCATGGATAAAAATTTTATGTCTCTGCATCCAGTATGAAAGAAGTTAGAGATAATGCTAACTAGCATTAGCACAATGACTGGAAGTCTATGGTATCTACTAGCAGTTACTATAGACTGCCCGTCATTGCTCTAACGCTAGTTAGCAAAAGAAGTGGACTTGTTGGACTTGTTGAAAAGGTGGCATCCTATGATGGTGCCATGTTGAAAGTCACTGAGCTCTTCAGTAAGGCCATTCTATTGCCAATGTAACTATGGAGATTGCAAGGCTGTGTGATTGGTTTTATACACCTGGCAGCAATGGGTGTAGCTGAAATAACCAAATCCATTAAGTTAATGGAGTGTCCACATATTTTTGGCAATGTAGTGTATGTACAGTCATCTAAATGAACAAATGCCATGTTATTTTTATCGTCCACTAATAGTGAGTTAGACTTCCAGTGGGATATTTAGGCTGAATGTGAGCCAAACCCCGGAGCTTTGTCTTTCTGTTTCTCAGCTATATAAACACTCCACTGAGTTGGTACTTCTCATAGAATAGTTTGACCCACAGTATAACAAAGCACTACAAGTCAAATAAATACCTCTTACTGTAATTGCCTGTGTGTATAATGTAGAGAGGATATGGAGAGGGCCGGGGTTACAGTAGGCCAGACCTGGCTGGGTGCTAGTGAGGGCCTCTCTGTGTGTGTGTGTGTGTGTGTGTGTGTGTGTGTATGCATATACACATTCATATCCACACAAAAGTGAAATCTGTTGATGTACCCAGGCATCAGGTGGCAGACAGTCCAGTCATATCGGTCAGCTGTGGTTGGACAGTGTGGAGCCCAAACTGAATCACAATATTCTCAGGTCTCTGTGTTCTGTCCTGCTCCTTCACTGCAACTATATACTGTAGGTTCTGTGATGCACTTTAGAAAGCCCATCTATCACTTTTTATGTCTCGCCCTCAGCTCTCTTTACAGTTTTTCTCAATTGTTACAACACAATTTCTGAAACCTTGCTCCATTTCCTGAAAACATTAAACACAAAACCTCATCTTCAAGCACTATTTACATAACCTCGGACTCCTCTTGCAAAATGAAACATTCGCCTCAAAACAGTTTTACCTGTGTTCAAAATCAAACACTGCCCTCAAATCATACACAACGTGATCAAAATGATATACACTCTCAAGCAGTCAGTAAACAATACACCGAAAAATAGAAAACACATTGTTCAAAACATACAATCCTCAGGGAGAAGTACATTTTTAATCTAAAATAATATTCATATTTTTCCGTCATTGTCTTTTGATTAATGAAAACAGGTTCTATCATAGTAGCTCAAAATTGATCAGAAATTACTACTCTGCTTTGCTCTTTGTCATTTAGTTTTTTGTTCTTCCTCCTCCTTGTACCCCTATTTTTACAGTACTGTACCCTGCATCTCACAAACTTGTCTCTGTGATACTGTTATTATTGTTCTTTGTTGATATGAACCTGCAACCAGTCAAAATCTATTGAGCAGTCAGTACTGTTAGTTTTTCTCAGTCGCTTTGGTGCACTTTTCACATCATCCCTAACATGTGCAAAATAATAAGTGCATTTCTCAGAACAATTTGTTCAAACTGCAATATACAATAGATATGTTTCTAAAGCTAGTCAGTCACTAAAAATCCTTAGTACATCTCTCAAAAGTAAATATTCATGCCAATGATCATGTCAGTGTCATCAGAATGATAAGTCATTGAGTCATTGTTCACGAACAAGGTCGTCAAAATGTTTAGGCATGTTGTCAATGTAACTGTGTACTTTGACAGTATTACCTGATGTAAACTTAGGCTACAGTTTGGATGACAGTTACTGTATTGAAAGTGCACAAGGCTGCACTTCTATGGCATATATCAATTTCAACAGTACTATTTACATATTAATGTATGTGGGTTGTTGATTGAAAGAGACTGGACAACCCAAAGGGGCACAAAGGAAAAAAAACTAAATTAGAAAGAAACACAGGAAACCATCCCTAAGGCACAACTTTGCCCGCAGCACTGTTGTGCTGTCTCTACACATCCAGACGTTCCTGTCTGTCGGCCCACATATTCTCATCCACATCACACCGGATATTTTCCCTTCCAATGCAACGTGGAAAGAATCTTTTGGAATACCTTATCCATCCTCTGCAGGCGTCTACTGTGATGTCCTCACATGCTGCATCCATTGCAGCCAGCAGGGTCATCTGTGTGTGTGGCTGACGATCGTACACCTTCCACCTCCATGCTGAAAATAACTCCTCAATTGGGTTAAGGAATGGTGAATAAGATGGGAGGAATTCTATGAGCATCCTCGGGTGGGTCACAAACCATTGCCTTATGATGTTTGATCGATGGAAACTCACATTATCACAAATGACCACATACTTTGGCAAATCCTCTCTAAACAGACCACACTCATCATCAGGGATCAGAGCCCTGAAGAGAGTCTCTAAAAAGTTGAGTAGATGCTGAGTGTTGTATGGCCCTATAAGGGGGATATGGGTTAGGACACCATGCTCCGAAATAGCAGCACACATGGTGATATTTCCTCCCTGTTGGCCTGGCAAATCCACAGTAGCTCTGTGACCGATGATATTCCGACCCCGCCTTCTGCATTTGGTCAGGTTGAAGCCAGCCTCATCCACGTATACAAAGTTGTGAGAGGGTTCACTTGATTCCAACTCCATTATACGCTATATCCCAGAACACACAGTTGAATTTGTTTTGGTAAGGAAGAGTGACATAAAATGTACATATATTGCATGTTCCTTCCACAGCAATGAAAATGTGTGCAGTTTATGCTTACTGTACTATGTATCACTATAAAATGTTTCTGTAAAGTAGTTACATAGATATATGTTTTACCTGTGCATACTGGTACCGTAGCTCCTTAACTCTGTCCTCATTCCTTGGGAATGGTACCCGGTACAGCTGTTTCATACTCATCTGGTTTCTATGCAGCACCCTGTCGATGGTTGAGATGCTAACCGTATGGATGTTTTCAAAGACATCGTTGTCTTCTATAATGGTCCTTTGTATTTCCCTGAGTCTCATGGCGTCCTCTGCCACCGGTTTGAGGTAATCTTGCAGTCCTGTGTGGGGAAAAATGCAGCGATGGATCGCACACTTTCACATGGACAAAAACTATGCGAACACACATTTTACTGTAAAACATACAGGTGGGTGCATGTAAGGGGCAGTATGTATCTGTATAGAGTATATTTCTGTATGCTGTGAAATACAAGTGGACTACTGTATTATGAAGCATTGTAGGAAGTATACAGTATACTGCTTATATACAGTAACAGTGCACTGTACATTGGTGGACATACCTGTTCTCTCTTCGAAACATTTGAACTATTGAGGACACGGTTGATCTCCCAATATTCGGCTGCACCCTTCGACCCGCCTCAGCCATTGTAAGGCCATGATTGACAACATGGTCTACAATAGTGGCCCTTATGTCATCAGATATGCGCCTATGTCCTCTTCTGCCTCTTCCTCTGTTTTGCCTTCCACCACGCATCCTTGCTCCTCTTCTTCCTCCTCTTGGCTGTTGACCCTGTTTGTTTCCTGGTCCATCCATTATTGGAAAATTGCAACTCTGTGTTGTGGTCTGTCTATATACTGTATGCTTGCCACTTGATTCTTCATGAGATGCACCTTTGAGCAATTTAGACAACTGGTTGATTGTTGGTTGAACTAACACTTTACATTCCTTCATGAGTGAGGGTCAATTTCACCTGCACGATTCATCAATTCACATTTTTGTACAAAAGGTCTAATAGAAATGTGTAAAACTATGCTTGACAGTTTATGACAAATAGTTCAACAATTTTGCATGTAATGGTATTTGTATTTGATTGTGGCCACTTGTGTTTACCAGTATGGATGACATGTGCATTAGAGTGCAGAATGTGTTTTGAGAATGAGTTTAGAGTTTTGCTGAAAAGTCCAAGTGAGATCTGCAAATTGTGTTTTACCATGTGAAATGGTTTAGGGTATTGACAACAGACTGCATAATAAGCTAAATGAGTCCAGGCAACTGAGAACTTTGTTCAGCCAATGGGTTTTAGTGTTTTAGCAATTGAGAAAAACTGTAATATCTGCTCTTACTCTACTCCCCCCCCCTCTCTCTATCTCTGTCTTTCTCGTATTTCTCTCTCTCCACTCTCTTTTTCTCCAAATCTACCTATTCTATCTCATCATCCACGCTGTTTTCCTCCATCCTTGCCTGAGGGGACGTGAAGCTCATATGTCATTAAATATGTCATTTCTCACACGTGAAAAAGAAAAGGCCTCACATTCTAGGAGCTCAGATGCAATAATTGAATAACCAACGTTTCGACATAACCAACAAACCTTCGATCTCAACGTAGGCTTTTGGTCCATTCATGTTTATTACATGTCTTATTTAGATCTGTCAATTAACCAATGATAGCAAGCCACACCCGGCCATGATTACAGACACCTGTGTGTCCTTCCAAACTATATTTAAATTAGTGACCCGAAGTGTTTGTCATTATACCCTGATGAAGACAGCTTGTCTGTGGAAACGTTGGTTATTAAATGATTGCATCTGAGCTCCTAGAGTGTGTGGCTCTCCTTTTCTTCTTCTGGTGTTCTACTCCGCTAGCCAGCAACTCGCCTAAACAGGTGTGCGTTTCTTTCACCTCAAGACATCTCACACATGACCAGAGCCATAGCTACATATGAGGACACCGAGGTCCGGACCTCATTTATTAAATAAATAAAAAAATACTGTAAATCATAACATTAATTCGTCGGTGTAGCAAGTTACTGTTGAGGTGTTAGATTATTAGAATACACGAGCTGCCGTTTCGAAATGTGGTTGTGCATCAGCATATTCCCTTTGCTATGTGTCACTCACTGACAGTCACTCAATTAGCCCATCTTATTTAGACTGGTAAATTAGTCTAGTTTTGCCTAGCTATCTTAACTTTTCTTAGTCACTCTCACCCAGATATCATATTACCATGGCTTATGGCTTAAACATTTGTAGAATTGCAGGACATTTGTCATTGAAGTCACTTGCATTATTTCCCATAAAGTAAAGTGAAAATATCAGGTTTTGGCTATGAGATGCTGCTGTTCATTTACCCATTTCATTGGTCTCTTGTGTTTATTAAATAGATCACAATAGGTCCTTAGCAACTTGGGGTAGAAAACCCATCGATTTTCTTCATGATGAAAATAAATTGTGAGGTCATCCCAATGACTGTATATATGAATGGACAAAGCTATCGATCACGTGACACCAGTGGAGACTCAATAGCGCATTGAAGCCAAATGAAGATGGCGTCTCATGAAGACATAACATGCACAGTTTGAGCTACTCTAGGAAGTGATGTTTGTTGCAGGCTATCTCAGTGCTGCAACCTCTCATTGAAAAACTCAAGTTGAAGGCCGGCTGGGGTACTGCAGGCTGCCATTAGCAAATAAATTATCCTTGTGAATTCTTCTGTGATAGATTTTTTAAATAATCGCTTCAAGGATGTACAACTGGTATATTAGAGGCAATTATTTGTCCCATGATTGTCTTCATATTTTTAAAATGTTATTTACAATAAGATTGACCAAGAAAGATATCAATTTTTCACTATAATGGGGAGGATCATGTTTTCTGCAAACAATGCCTGCAATATTGTGGTCGGCCTTGAACTTCCGTGGCTTCAATGAGAGGGGGCAGTCATTGTCCCCTGGGTCATCCTCACAATTCAAGTCAGTCCTACATGAAAGCAATCCAGTTTGTCCTTCTCTATGCAAACCAATTCTTCAACCCAACTCTCCTTGAATAGTCCAACAAGTGGCAGCTCTCTGAGAGGGCTTTCCCTACGGTGCCATTCTCATATGAAGACTTTCCCTATAAGTCCAACATTTTGATGGAGAAATAGGCCAGGGACTAAAATGTTGTGGCAACCCTAATAAAAGAAAAAGATTTTCCTGAGTTTCAGTTCATATAATGAAATTCATCCATTTAAATACATTCATTAGGCTCTAGTCTATGGGTTTCACATGACTGGGAATACAGATATGCAGCTGGTGGTCACAGATACCTTTTAAAAAAAGGCAGGGAGGTGGATCAGAAAACCAGTCAGTATCTGGTGTGACCACCATTTGCCTCATGCAGCTCATCTCCTTCGCATAGAGTTGATCAGGCTGTTGATTGTGGCCTGTTGAATGTTGTCCCACTCCTCTTCAATGGCTGTGTGAAGTTGTTGGATATTGGCGAGAACTGGAACAAACTGTCGTACACGTCAATCCGGAGCATCCAAAACATGCTCAATGGGTGACATGTCTGGTGAGTATGCAGGTCATGGAAGAACTGGGACATTTTCAGCTTCCAGGAATTGTTTACAGATTCTTGCAACATGGGGCTGTGTATTATCATGACGTGATGGCGGCGGATGAATGGCACGACAATTGGTCTCAGGATCTCGTCACGGTATCTCTGTGCATTCAAATTGCGTTAAATAAACTGCAATTATGTTCGTTGTCCTTAGCTTATGCCTGCCCATACCATAACTCCACCGCCACTCTGTGGCACTCCGTTCACAATGTTGACATCATCAAACCGCTCGCTCACATGACGCCATACACGCTGTCTGCCATCGAAACCGGGTTTCATCCGTGGAGAACACACTTCTCCAGCGTGCCAGTGGTGAAGGTGAGCATTTCCCCACTGAAATCAGTTCTTACGCCAAACTGCAGTCAGGTCACATCCCCGGTGAAGACAACAAGCATGCAGATGAGCTTCCCTGAGATGGTTTCTGACAGTTTGTGCAGAAATTCTTTAATTGTGCAAACCCACAGTTTCATCAGCTATCCGGGTGGCTTGTCTCAGACGATCCCTCAGGAGAAGAAGCCGGATGTGGAGGTCCAGGGCTGGCATGGTTACACATTGTATGTACTGTCAAATTCTCTAAAACGATTTATGGTAGAGAAATTAACATTCAATTCTCTGGCAACAGCTCTGGTGAACATTCCTGCAGTCACGCACGCTCCCTCAAAACTTGAGACATCTGTGACATTGTGTTTCAAAATTACACATTTTATTGTCCCCAGCACAAGGTGCAACTGTGTAAGGATCATGCTGTTTTATCAGCTTCTTGATATGCCACACCTGTCAGGTGTTTGGATTATCTTGGCAAAGGAGAAACAGGGACAGGGATGTAAACAAAGTTGTGCAAAACAATTGAGAGAAATAAACTTTTTGTGCATATGGAACATTTCTGGGATATTTTATTTCAGCTCATGAGACATGGGACTAACGCTTTACATGTTGCGTTTATATTTTAGTTCAGTATAATTGTATACTGGCAGTCATATTTTTAAATAAGATTGTTAGAAAACTGCTGTGATTAGGGATGTTTACCATTAAACCCTACCCTATACCATTACCACCAGTGTGTGTTTGGGTCTTTTATAATTGAAGACCGTTACATACCATAACATTGATACCATTATAACAGATGTAGCTTAATGGTTAGCTTGTTAACCTAAAATGGTAAGTAATAGTAACAGTAATTAATCCAGACCTTATTTGAAGGGAATTAACTACACGCATAGATGCCATTTCCTGGACACAGATTAACCGTAACAGAAGGACAAACTGAATTGCTTTCATGGAGGACTGGTTTGAATTTTGAAGATGGCCACAGCACACACAGCTATTGGATTTCTACGAAAGTTGCAAAGGAAATCTTTATAAAATTCCCATCCCCCTTTCTGTCTGTCTCTCTCTCTATTCTTTAAATTTGACTTATTCCCTCCGAAATATAATATTAAAAAAGTTCTACCATTCAACAGTCCAGTATATGGCCACCTTCTGTGACATATGAAGTGAGCTAATGGTCAGGCTAGGGAGAGGTTAGCATATGTATTTAACCCCACAGATGACAACATTTTACATTACATTTGCTAATGTCCTGGCCAATGAGACCCAGAGCACAGAAGGGGGATATAGGGATATAGAGGTCTATCCTTCCTTCTCAGATGGGTCACTCTCTGCACTGTGGTGCACCTCCACCACAGCGGATTAGGAAGTCATCAGTGGGTTAGGAGGGGTGTGTGTTTGGGAAGGGGGGCGTACAAGGAGGGTGCATCTCCACCCCACCTGTCATTGTTATTTTAGTACGGTAGGCCACTCAGGAAATAGGCTCCGGGGACTGTGTTTGTTCCAACGAGGGTGGTGTGTGTGTGAGTGAGTGAGTGAGTGAGTGAGTGAGTGAGTGAGTGAGTGAGTGAGTGAGTGAGTGAGTGGGGTGGTAGTGGGACAGGGGGTTTCCTGTGACCGTGTCATCTCCTATAGAGACAAGGTTGTGGAGTGTGGAAAGGACAGAAGGCTCTAAGAGAGACCAGTGCACCACAACAGACACAAACTACACCCATGCACACTGTTGGGTGTACGTGTAGAGCACAGGGACATCAAGAAAAAGATTTGTCATTTGGAAAACATCACATAAAAAAGGCCTGTTGCGACACCCTATATAGCATCTATAGCATTTTTTGGGGCCTTATAAAGGCAGTATGAAGGCTTCCTTAAGGTTTACAAGTTATACTTTGTTAAAGTATGACTAGAATTGTCCTAGTATCACCAATCACCACAGTAGTATCAGGCTGTCATTGGCCATAAATGCTGTGATCCAAGTCCTTGGGTGCAGTAGATGTCTTGATGTTACTCAGATGACTCTCCTGCATCTGTGAAAACAAATGCAAGAGTGACCTCTGCTGTTGAGTTGTGAGAATCACAAGCATTCTGATCTGGTTCCGCGAATTTGAGATTGCAGTGAGGAGATACAGTATTCTTTGGGCGCCAACCTGACAAATGTGTGTTTGAGCGAAGTGAATTGAACATCTTACAATACAAAGTGATGAGATGAGTTGTGAATGGTGGGAGAGATTTTAGATGAAATAACTGTAAACTGTATGGACATGCATGTAGGGAGAAATGGAGGTCGTTGGTCGTCAGGAAATCTTGAGTGCCTTGCTATTTTACAGAACATGTTACTTAGTCAGTAAATATTGTGCTGAAGCTGTGATACCAACGTTGGCGTAGGATCAGAAATGTGTTTTTGTTCAATATCTTGACAGGTCTGTAGACCGTGATTCATGTCAAATCAATAACCCTTTACGATTACCTCTTAATGGATGTATTTGTCATAGTCAGTCAGAAAATACATTCAGATTCTTTCTACTGTTGGTTATTCGTGTAATGAATACATTTAACGGTGGCACTATTTATGGTTGACCAATATGGATGCTCATTATTGCAGTAATTAGAGTGATCGTAACAGTATTGTACCAGTATAGTAATAGTACAGTTGTAATTAAGCAATATGGCCTGATGGAATGGGGTATATTGGGGGTGTGGTATCGGCCAATATACCACAGCTAAGGGATGTTCTTTCCTGTAATCAGCCCTTAGACGTGTTATGTATACCACAAACCTCAGAGGTGCCTTATTGCTATTATAAACTGGTTACCAACATAAATAGAACCGTAAACACGTATTTTTGCGTCATACCCGTGGTATATTGTCTGATATACAAATGGCTGAAATGCTGTTTCAGCCAATTAGCATCCAGGACCCAAACTACAGTTTTATAATATAGTAACACATATTGCACATATTACTGTAGGTATGTCTACAGCGACCCTTGGGGATGGGCATGACCTCGGTAGTGTCAAGGGTGGAATGTGTTCATGTGGTCAGTGTTCCTGTGGGATACAATGCTGCACAGCAGAATCTATATTGGTTCAATATATCTCTGTCTGGAATCTCCCCTGGCAAATGACAATAGAATAGTGTCTGCTACGGCTAGTGCCCTTCCTTATCTCTCTGACCTACACACAAATGCACGGACGCAGGCAGGCAGGCAGGTGCGCACACTTACACATACGCACACACACACACGCACGCACGCACGCAGACTTAGTAAGGCCATAGGCAGTATCCTGCTGCAGTTTCCTCCTTGTTGGACATTGCTGTCACTGTGGTAGACAGTGTAGACAGGTTGACGGCCTGGAGTTAGAGAGGAGCAGACATGAAGGCAGGTGGGCCCATCACACACCATCACAGCCTGTCTCATTCCATTAGGGAAGACACAAGGACTGGGACACACACAACTACAGTCGCACAGATGCGCACTCAGCTCTCACGCACGCACACACACACACACACACACACGCACACACACACGCACACGCACATACACATACACACACAGTTTGTTTAGGCAAAAATCTCTGTCTCACTTCAAAATCCGACGTTTGCCCACAAATGTCACATTTTGAAGGTTATGTTTATGCATGAATTCAGAATGGTTAAGGTACAGTCTTATGGTTTGGGATAGGGTAAAAAAATAGTGCCTAGCACTGGGATTGGACATTTGACACTCGGAGCAGGAGCTTGCGGTTCACGCCTTTCTGCCATCCCCGTCCGCAATGCCTTAGTAAACCGCAATCCTAATTGATGGTAATATTGCTCACCGTTGCCCGTAGTGGATGTTTTTTTAAAGTCATCCCCGATGTCATGGGTACCTGGACGGACGTCGGGTTTCGCCTTGGATCTGGAGCAACCTAGCTGTGTATAGGTGTGGTGGGTGGGAGGTAATGCTGATAACTGTCGAGGCTTACGGATCTTTATTAGCCACTCCTGGCAGCCATTTCTCTTTCCCAGAGCAGATGGAGTGAATAAAGAACTGGTTGGAGGGAGGGAATGGATTGCTCCTGTCTTTCCTTGACCCGAAGTTAATCATAAACCTCAGTCTGGGGCAAAGCCCT
>NC_056461.1:22909894-22937394 GCF_018296145.1 Oncorhynchus tshawytscha
GGGAGGCCGGGTGCTGCAGACTTTTCTAGTGCCCTCGCCAGTTCGTTGATATATATGTTGAAGAGGGTGGGGCTTAAGCTGCATCCCTGTCTAACCCCACGACCCTGTGTGAAGAAATGTGTGTGTTTTGCCAATTTTAACCGCACACTTGTTGTTTGTGTACATGGATTTTATAATGTCGTATGTTTTACCCCCACACCACTTTCCATCAGTTTGTATAGCAGACCCTCATGCCAGATTGAGTCGAAGGCTTTTTTGAAATCAACAAAGCATGAGAAGACTTTGCCTTTGTTTTGGTTTGTTTGATTGTCAATTAGGGTGTGCAGGGTGAATACATGGTCTGTTGTACGGTAATTTGGTAAAAAGCCTATTTGACATTTGCTCAGTACATTGTTTTCATTGAGGAAATGTACGAGTCTGCTGTTAATAATAATGCAGAGGATTTTCCCAAGGTTACTGTTGACACATATTCCACGGTAGTTATTGGGGTCAAATTTGTCTCAACTTTTGTGGATTGGGGTGATCAGTCCTTGGTTCCAAATATTGGGGAAGATGCCAGAGCTAAGTATGATGTTAAAGAGTTTTAGTATAGCCAATTGGAATTTGTTGTCTGTATATTTGATCATTTCATTGAGGATACCATCAACACCACAGGCCTTTTTGGGTTGGAGGGTTTTTATTTTGTCCTGTAACTCTTTCAATGTAATTGGAGAATCCAGTGGGTTCTGGTAGTCTTTAATAGTTGATTCTAAGATCTGTGTTTGATCATGTATATGTTTTTGCTCTTTATTCTTTGTTATAGAGCCAAAAAGATTGGAGAAGTGGTTTACCCATACATCTCCATTTTGGATAGATAATTCTTCGTGTTGTTGTTTGTTTAGTGTTTTCCAATTTTCCCAGAAGTGGTTAGAGTCTATGGATTCTTCAATTGCATTGAGCTGATTTCTGACATGCTGTTCCTTCTTTTTCCGTAGTGTATTTCTGTATTGTTTTAGTGATTCACCATAGTGAAGGCGTAGACTCAGGTTTTCCGGGTCTCTATGTTTTTGGTTGGACAGGTTTCTCAATTTCTTTCTTAGATTTTTGCATTCTTCATCAAACCATTTGTCATTATTGTTAATTTTCTTCGGTTTTCTATTTGAGATTTTTAGATTTGATAGGGAAGCTGAGAGGTCAAATATACTGTTAAGATTTTCTACTGCCAAGTTTACACCTTCACTATTACAGTGGAATGTTTTACCCAGGAAATTGTCTAAGAGGGATTGAATTTGTTGTTGCCTAATTGTTTTTTGGTAGGTTTCCAAACTGCATTCCTTCCATCTATAGCATTTCTTAATGTTACTCAGTTCCTTTGGCTTTGATGCCTCATGATTGAGTATTGCTCTGTTTAAGTAGACTGTGATTTTGCTGTGGACTGATAGGGGTGTCAGTGGGCTGACTGTGAACGCTCTGAGAGACTCTGGGTTGAGGTCAGTGATAAAGTAGTCTACAGTACTACTGCCAAGAGATGAGCTATAGGTGTACCTACCATAGGAGTCCCCTCGAAGCCTACCGTTGACTATGTACATACCCAGCGTGCGACAGAGCTGCAGGAGTTGTGACCCGTTTTTGTTGGTTATGTTGTCATAGTTGTGCCTAGGGGGGCATATGGGGGAGGGAATGCTGTCACCTCCAGGCAGGTGTTTGTCCCCCTGTGTGCTGAGGGTGTCAGGTTCTTGTCCGGTTCTGGCATTTAGGTCACCACAGACTAGTACATGTCCCTGGGCCTGGAAATGATTGATTTCCCCCTCCAGGATGGAGAAGCTGTCTTCATTAAAATATGGGGATTCTAGTGGGGGGATATAGGAGGAGTGGCATAGGTCTGATCTGAGGGGGCCTAAATGGAGTGTGGGCATGGTTGACGTGGGGGGGTGTTGATTGGTTGGGGTGGGGGTGTGGATGTGTCTGGGTGTACTGTGGTCTGGATGTAATTCCTCTTGGCCTGGGTCCTCTATGTGTAGGTCCAGGGGGAGGTCCTGCAGATCTGGGAGGGTGTCTTGCTGGTCTGGGTGGGGTGTCTATTGATCTGTTGCTCCTGTGTGGAGTGTTGGGGATACGTTTGAGAGCGATGTCCTTTAGAGTCCGGGCAAAGGTGGGCACTGCTGCCGTGTAGAGGTGGACCTGGTCATAGAGGCTGTTCAAGTCCAGGGTGGAGTGGTGGGCCAGGAAAACGTTTGGTTTTGAGGCACAGTCACGGGAAATACTTGCATTTACCCGCTGTATTGTGGCGGGGTGGAAGTCTTTTCGTGGTAGCAGGGTGGAGATAACCACTTGTGCGTTGGGGAAAGTAGAAGAAGCCTTTTCAATCACTCCCTTCAGTGCTGTGGCCACTCTTTCCTGCTGTGCTCTCAGGTCGTTTGTGCCTGTGTGTATTATTATGTGGCTGGGTGAGCCTAGTTTGGCCTCAGACAGAAGGTCGAGGGCGCGCTGGGTGTTTGGACACCAGAGTTTAGACACACTGTGTTTGGGAAAAGTTTTTTTCTTCTATATATTTCCCATTTGAGTCCATAAGTAGTACAATCTGTGTCTTGTGTTTGTCCTCAGTGGGTGTGGGGGGGTTGACAGAAGGGCTATCAGGGTGGCTGACAGGGGGGGTGCTCAGAGGGGGTGAGAGCCTCTGGGCTTGGGGTTCTTCATTTGTCTGTTGTGCTGTGATGTCGACTCTATGGTCAGGGTCTGGTGTGGACTGTTCTGCTGTGGTGTCGAGACTTTTGTTGGGTGCTGAGGTGGGCTGTTCTGCTGGCTTCTCTGTGGGGGTGGCCACCTCTCTAGTGGGTTGTTCTCTGTCACACGCCGTCCCCCTCAACTTCTCCTCCATCCCCCTCACCCTCTCCTCCATCCCCCTCAACCTCTCCTCCACCAGCAGTCTGATACTCTCCTCTAGTGCTCTGTTCTGCTCCTCTTTCTCCTGTTGTATTTGTCTCACCACTGTCCAAAGTGCATATATGTCTCTGTCCACCTCCAGCTCTCCGGGTCTGGTTAAGGGGCTGTTGTTGTGCTGGACTGTTGTCTGGGTCTGTGCTGACTGAAGTGTAATCACCTGCTGTTCCAGCTCCACCTGCCTTATCTCCAGCTGGGTGAATTTGTCCTTCATTTCAATGAGGGAGTGGTAATCTGTGCTGGGAGGTTGACCCTCCGCTGGGGGTTGCTCATCTGTGGGGTTACATTATGAAGAGGCCTGGTCTGATCCTCTCGGGGTGGGGGTATCTTTATCAAGGGAGAGTTTCTCCTGCTGAGCTAATTCTTTGATTAGGTGAAAGTCCAGCTGAAACTGTTTGTGGTTACGCTGTACCATCACTGTTCCGGACTTATAGATATTTATATTACTTAACTCAGAGTCCTCGTTGTCAAGTATTCTGAGTTTCCACCCCTCGTTAATCCCCCCTCTCGTAACAGAGGGGTAGTGTGCTAATATAGCACTGTGCCATGCCAGGGGATGGTTTGTGTGGAAGATAAGGTTGCTGATGTTCCCATTTTTGTAATAGTCAGCAAAAAGTGTCTCTTGATTTTCCATAAGGAGCTTCATTTTGTAATCTTTTCTTGCCTTTTCATTCTTTACATGCACAGGGTACTGTATTTTAATTACCTCTGAACAGCGGGAGGGAGCTTCTAAGGCCTCTCCATTTGGTTGGGGTAGACTGTGTGACTCTCCTGCCATTGTTGGGCTAATGGACTTTGACACCTCTCACTTGACACGTCAGTGCTATTTGAAGCTGTATCAAGTCAGTTCCAGGTTGGATGGTGTTTTCAGGTTTCTGTTGTTTTCCAGAGAATTTGCTGTATAGAGAAACAAATCTTGGTAGTTGTGAACCTTCCAGGTGATTCCGTAATTCCGTCCAAAATCAGGTTGTAGGTTTTAAGTTTTGATTTGAAGTAGGGGTTATGTTGTAGAGGGTAGAATCCAGTATGTGTTCCTGACAAAAAATCTAAGTTTATCTAACTCCTAATCTATCTTTTTTAAAGAAAATGCTGAAAAATGCAGGAGCTCATCTGATTGTGACTTCCTCTCTGCTCTCTCCCTCTGTCTCTCTGTCTCTCTCTCTGTCTCTCTCTCTCTCTGTCTCTCTCTCTCTCTCTCTGTCTCTCTCTCTGTCTCTCTCTCTCTCTCTCTCTGTCTCTCTCTCTGTCTCTCTCTCTCTCTGTCTCTCTCTCTGTCTCTCTCTCTGTCTCTCTCTGTCTCTCTCTCTCTCTCTCTCTCTCTGTCTCTCTCTGTCTCTGTCTCTCTGTCTCTGTCTTTCTCTCTCTGTCTTTCTCTCTCTGTCTTTCTCTCTCTCTCTTTCTGTCTCTCTCTTTCTGTCTCTCTCTCTGTCTCTCTCTCTGTCTCTCTCTCTGTCTCTCTCTCTGTCTCTCTCTGTCTCTCTCTCTGTCTCTTTCTCTCTCTGTCTCTCTCTCTCTCTGTCTCTCTCTCTCTGTCGCTTTCTGTCTCTGTCGCTTTCTCTCTCTCTCTTTTCTCTCTCTCTCTCTGTCTCTCTCTCTGTCTCTCTCTGTCTCTCTCTCTCTCTCTGTCTCTCTCTCTCTCTGTCTCTCTCTCTCTCTCTCTCTCTCTCTCTCTGTCTCTCTCTCTCTCTGTCTCTCTCTCTGTCTCTCTCTCTCTGTCTCTCTCTCTGTCCCTCTCTCTCTCTCTCTTTCTCTCTCTGTCTCTCTCTCTGTCTCTCTCTCTGTCCCTCTCTCTGTCTCTCTCTCTTTCTCTCTCTCTCAAACTCTCACATTCTCTCTCCTGTTCATTCTCCCTCCTCTTTCTCACACACTGAGCATCATCCCAAACCAAAGCACTGATTTCATTACTTATAGAAACAATGCTGAATGCTACTAATGCAAAACTACTCTCTCTCTCTCTCTCTCTGTCTCTCTGTCTCTCTGTCTCTCTCCCTTTCCCCATTCACATGTTGCTAATCAGCTGCCCTTGCCTGCCATGTTTACCTAAACCTCTTGGCTTTGGTTTAAAACAGCTTTATGTAGAACAGTTTAATATGTTCCCACAATGGTAAGAAGAAGGAAAAAGCTCAGATGTTCCGCTATGTCCAATAAGACGGTTAAAAATAGCAACTGTTATGCAAGTGAGCAGCTGCCCATGGCTGGTGTGCTGGGTGATAATTGTGCTTTTTGGAGACTGTAGTGTAGATGGATTCTCTCAAACACATGGATTCTCTCAAACTCATGGATTCTCTCAAACTCATGCTCACACACAGAGATCTTGTGGTGTAGGTCTTGTGATGGGATGTCTGGAGCCATTATCACTGGAGAAAAACAAAGTCGAACACGCACAGGGGCAAGACATCATCACAAACATATAATTAATTCAGCCTCAGTATCCCGTCAAACCTAATCCTTCAGTCGATGGCTCTCCCTTAACAGCAGCCCTGCAAACATATCACCCACACACACACAAAAGGCAGGGGAGAGGCAGAGAGAAGGCAGAGAGGGAGAAAGTAAGAGGGGAGAGAGGGAGGTGAGACAGTTGATCTCTGTTTTCCTGATTGAGTGCTATGTCATGTGATAACCTCCCTCTGGTGCGTGTGTGTGTGTGTGTGTGTGTGTGTGTGTGTGTGTGTGTGTGAGCAAGCGTGTGTATCATGTTTGCCCTTTCTGCTATTTCAGTGTGTGTGTTTGTGTGTGTTGCATGTATGAATGTGAGTAGTGTAATGCAATAAAGTCTAATTAGATTGTTCCTCCCTGGTATCTGCGCTGTGCGGTAATGGTAGCTTGAGTCTTCTCTGGTCAGGGTTGCAGAGTGTATGTGTGTGTTTCTGCTGCATGTAATGCGATTCATAGTCTCCCTGCTCAGCTGAAATGATAGCGTGATCTCTCAACAGCCCTGGGGAATGGACACAAATACGCACGCACACACCCCTAATATACCAACAATCTCATTACAAGCAGGCAGGTCAAACATATGTTTCTCCTTCTTCTCTTCTGTTCATTACGTAACATACGACTGCATAGCATTAAGGCTTTAATCTTGTACATCTATCTCCCTGGGGCTTTATCATACTCGTACACATACAGTGGGGAGAACAAGTATTTGATACAAAGCAGAACTTAATATTTGGTACAGAAACCTTTGTTTGCAATTACAGAGACCATACGTTTCCTTTAGTTCTTGATCAGGTTTGCACACACTGCAGCTGGGATTTTGGCCCACACCTCCATATAGACCTTCTCCAGATCCTTCAGGTTTCGGGGCTGTCGCTGGGCAATACAGACTTTCAGCTCCCTCCAAAGATTTTCTATTGGGTTCAGGTCTGGAGACTGGCTAGGCCACTCCAGGACCTCGAGATGCTTCTTATGGAGCCACTCCTTAGTTTCCCTGGCTGTGTGTTTCGGGTCGTTGTCATGCTGGAAGTCCCAGCCACGACCCATCTTCAATGCTGTTACTGAGGGAAGGAGGTTTTTGGCCAAGATCTCGCGATACATGGCCCCATCCATCCTCCCCTCAATACGGTGCAGTCATCCTGTACCCTTTGCAGAAAAGCATTCCCAAAGAATGAATTTTCCACCTCAATGCTTCACGGTTGGGATGGTGTTCTTGGGGTTGTACTCATCCTTCTTCTTCCTCCAAACACGGCGAGTGGAGTTTAGACCAAAAAGCTATATTTTTGTCTCATCAAACCACATGACCTTCTCCCATTCCCCCTCTGGATCATCCAGATGGTCATTGGCAAACTTCAGATGGGCCTGGACATGCGCTGGCTTGAGCAGGGGGACCTTGCGTGCGCTGCAGGATTTTAATCCATGACGGAGTAGTGTGTTACTAATGGTTTTCTTTGAGACTGTGGTCCCAGCTCTCTTCAGGTCATTGACCAGGTCCTGCCGTGTAGTTCTGGGCTGATCCCTCACCTTCCTCATGATCACTGATGAGAGCTGGAATTCTTACTGGTTGGTAGGTGATCAAATACTTATGTCATGCAATAAAATGCAAATGAATTTCTTAAAAATCATACAATGTGATTTTCTGGATTTTTGTTTTAGATTCCGTCTCTCACAGTTGAAGTGTACCTATGATAAAAATTACAGATCTCTACATGCTTTGTATGTAGGAAAACCTGCAAAATCAACAGTGTATCAAATACTTGTTCTCCCCACGGTATGTCTCCACATCCAGAGGAGAATATGTCCTCTCCAGGACTCAGGAGAGGGATACAGCACTTCACAAGAGACTGAAAATGCTCTAGTTTGCTTACTTACGTGCACACATGCACGCACACCTGCATGGACGCTCGCGTTCACTCCTCAAAGAATCACATACTGTATACCCAGAAAACAGGGGACGTCCTGAGGACAATTAGCAACATTCCCTTTAGGTCCCTTAAGGGTTTTGGCGCGACATTATCCCAGTGATGTTCTGAGAATGTTCTAAGAACATTGTGTAATGTTCCCAGGGGAATGTTTTCTGGGGGACCTTAGTCTAGATCCCTGTACATTCCCAGGACGTCACTGAGGACCATGTCAAGACCTTTTTAGGATGTTCTCAGGACTTTCATTTTACTTGTCCTTAGGACGTTGCGAGATGATTCAAAGGGAACGTTCTTTAGGGGACCTTTTTATAGTTCCCGGTTTGTCCCGGGGATGTTTTTAGGATGTTCTTGGGACATTGTGTCATGGTTACCTGAAGGTCCCCTGAATGTTCTTGGGATGTTGTGTCATGGTCCCATGGAGGTTTTAGTCACGTGATGGTCTCAGGTTTCCTAAAACATGATAATTACAGTAATGAAATGCTATGGGGGTTTTAAGATAAGTGGAGCTAAAATAGTGTAGAAAGCTTTAATCAATGACAATATGATTTCATTTGACATGATCATTTAGTACCGTCTTTTCATTTTCACCCTGAGACTTGAATTCACAACCTCTGGATTTGGGGTATGCTGATCTTTCTGTAGAATTTCAGCAGTCCCCTACTGTAACACACTGCTGGGTTTGTTGTCTGAGTCAGGCGCAGGACACAGGTTTGAGGAAAAACACAAAAGTCTTTACTCAAAATATGAATACAAAAAAAACTGGAATATCTCCAACAAGGAAACATCACGTATAGAAAAAACCCTCCAACACACGGTAACACAACACAATCGCGGACCAAACAGAAAGGTAGACGAGAGGTTAAATAAGGAAGATAATAAGGGAATAGAAATCAGGTGTGCATAATTAGACAAAACAAAAGGGAAAAGGAAACATGGATCGGTGATGACTAGAAAGCCGGTGACGCCGAACGCCGCCCGAACAAGGAGAGGAGCCGACCTCAGCCAAGTCGTGACACCTACACATTCATTTTAATACATCTCGTCACTTAGCAAAAAAGTGCCATCTGCACTTAGTTATCAGTTAATCGGACTATTCTCAAATGTATTGAATTGACTTATTTCCAGAATTTGAGTTTGGGTTTTCAGTATAGTTTTCTAATGTTGGTGCGGCATATTATTCTGTTTTAATGTTTCTCCTGAATCACTATGATAAATAGAATTGTTTTTCTTCAGTGTTTTTTTTTCAACAGAGCTGAGATTTACTTTGAAGTGCAAAGAGTAGGAATAGGCTTACAGGTGAAATCAGTCATTGAAACAAGTATGACAGCGTAGAATGTAGATTGGCATGCCGTGAACCAAGAGGTTGTGAGTTCATATCCCGAGTTCATATCCCATTTTGCTCTACGACCCCCACAAGTGTCACTGGACTTGTCTGAATGTACTGTGTCCCATACAAATGAATGGAGGTATAGAGCTAGTTTAGTGCCAACAAAAATGAGGGGTTAAATATGTGTCCAAAAAAAATTACATTTCCTGAGCTTTCTTATATCTCCTAGATATAGGACAGATACTTCAAAACCGTATTCCTTATTATTTAGTTTTTGTACTAAAACTGTACTGAAATTAAAAAACAAATAGCTAAATGATCCATGGTATGACCATCTTAAAACAATTCCATATGTTAGCTTAGTACCCCCACCCGGCTTAGACTTTTAGTAGTTTTAAACAATTCACATAACTTTTTCTGGTTGTGTTGAGGAAACCATCAGAGGAGAATGATAGCTACGGTGTACGATCAAATTGGCTGCAGTTAAGGGATTCAGCTCTTTACTGGTACTGCTATGATGTGTGTGTGTGTGTGTGGGGGGGGGTGGGATGGGATCAAAGAGGACGGAATACAAAGTCAAACTCTAGCCACATTACCTAATCAACTACTATACCTCTCCACTTACCTAAACTATCGCTGTAGCTGTTTGCATGTGTGTGTGTTTTTTTCATGTGTGTGTGTGTGTGTGTGGTCCCTGGTTGCGTAAGGTGGGTGACATAAGCAGGACAATGACAGGGATCTCAGGGCCTCAAAGAAGTGTGTGTGTGTGTGTGTGTGTGCAAGGAGTGGGAAGGAGTGTGACACACACATGCATGCAATCATGCATACACTCACACACAGACACACACACTCAAACACGGCGCACATACACAAACACACTCTGCACTCACACTACGCTACATATTATGCATACATACAGCTCTGACTCACATAACCTCTGAGTCACACAGTATGCTACACACACTCTTGCCGAGATAGACACACTCCTACACCAAACTGTACACCACTGAGCAGAGGGCAATGATACACACCAGTCTCACCTAATGTGGAGGGAAGGTAAGCTAGTTTCGATCATATACGTGTTTGTTGTTTGTAAATACTCTTGTCTTAAGTATTTTGGTTAGTATTGGCTGTGTGGGATGGTTATGCAATGTTTGCTTTGTTCTGTTCTGTAGGTATTGCTTTCATGCACATTTTGGGAGCACATTGTATTAGTTTGAAAAAGAGGCAGAGGTCTTAGATTCAGTTGACTGAGTACTTTGATTCTGCAAGGGAAGAGGTGAAAATGTCTACTAGCTACTTGTTGGCATTGACAGTGTTAGTTCAGACACCTCTATTATACCTCCTCTCTCTTGTCCGTCCTTCAGTACTTTCTCCTCCTCCCCTTCCTCTCCTCTCGTTCATCCCCATCTGTAATCTGTGATGCTGGGTGTATGACCTCTCCGTCTCCTCTACCGAGTCCAGGTCCCCTCAGACCGCATTGCCCTTCTCCCTCTGATCTAGGGGGCATCTTATTTTAGCAGCCGCTCCGAAAGGAACCAGTCTAACCCAGATTCACTTAGGAGACTGAGATGTGTGTAAGCGAGAGAAAGTGAGGGAAAGCAAGAGAGCGTTAGAGACAGAGGGATACTAGACATATTGAGAGAAGCTAATTTGAGGTATACAAATACAAGTTATCTGAATTATTCTCCCTCAAACTTGTGTGTTATGGTTCTGGACTGGGTCACCATGGGTAACCTAGCAGACCGGGTTGGGACCAGGAAGAGGTTCATCAGGGGGGCAGACTCCCTCCAGAAGCACCTGCTCTCTGACTGCACAGACGTAAGTGTATCTGGTCAACACTTCTGCTTGGGCTGTGTTCGAGACTAGAGTTTGTAGTGAGGAAACTGATGTTTTTTTGTTGTACACTTTGGGGTTCTTTTTAGTTATTTAGACAAGATTAAAGAACCCTTGACTAAAAAAGGTTCTGTATAATATACCCAGTGAAGGCAAAGAATCTTGAACTTACAATTAACATTCCCTTTTAATTTGTTTCAGCTGTTTCGCATTGACATTTTTGTCGATACTAATGATGCTGCTACATGAGTTTGCTTGTTCAGGAAAATGGCTAGCTGACGTACGATACCGTTTGCTTTCTACGGCAGGGGAAGATTGAAGTCATATTTTACAACATTGTTGCCGAGGTCTGTGTGGCAAACAGCAAGGTTTATACAAACCTGTGCTGTCGCAAACTAAATGCTAGCATGCAATAGGAAATGATGTGTATAATGAAAGCATGCACTCTTGGATAAAATAGGGGGGGTTCTATTTAGAACCTTTTGGTCAATTCAAAATGTAACTGCCATTCCAACACCAACTGCCATAACGGCATGATGATGCCAGAGGATGGTGGTTGAACTAACTTGCAAGTAACCTACCAAATAAGCACATTACAATTCAAATATATGAAGCCAAAGTCATATGATAAACTATAGGCTCGATAAACAAAGATGAAACGTTATTAGAATTTGACCACATTTCTAAGCTAGCTGGCTAGCTAACTTAGCTAGCTAAACATAAAAAGCTAGGCTACTTTAATTCACAACTTTACAAGCTAGCCAACTAACCATTTCAAATAAACATTAGAGTGTGGAGACAATTTAGGGGACTATGTTTCATGAAGCCATTTAAATCCTGTTGCTGACCGAGAGGAGGTACTGTATACATTATTCATAATAAATTATGTATAAAAAGTCTTGGTGATTCAAAAGCCTAGTTGATCATTAAATTACTTTTCACACATTAGCTATGTTTTGCTCAGTCTGGCAGTATGAGACTAAGCAGAACAATCAGAGGCAGAGGATCGCTCTTTCGGCTACTGCTGACAAAAACTGCATGTGAGTTGTTCTTCTACAGCATAATAATTATATGTCTGCATTGCATTTTGTCTTCATTTTGTCTGATAAACTTCTCTTCTTCTCTGGAACCAGTACCGTACCAACAACCCATACCGTACTGGCGTTAGGTAGCCCAGCGTCAAAGGAGTTGGTCCTGTGGCCGAAAGGTGGCCGGTTTGAATCCTGGGCCGGGAGCTGGGAAAAAAATGGGTGGAATTGATCTGACAACTGGAAGGCTGCTGGGTTCACATCCTCAAATAATTCACCTGCTGTTGGGCCCTTGAGCATGCCCCTTAACTTCAGAACATTCTCTCCATCCAGGGGCGCTGCACTGCAGCTTGAACCTGTGCTTGTCTCAACTGTATTATTTATTTGATTTATTTCACCTTTATTTAACCAGGTGGGCAAGTTGAGAACAAGTTCTCATTTACAATTGTGACCTGGCCAAGATAAAGCAAAGCAGTTCGACACAAACAACAACACAGAGTTACACATGGAGTAAAACAAACATACAGTCAATAATACAGTATAAACAAGTCTATATACGATGTGAGCAAATGAGGTGAGATAAGGGAGGTAAAAGGCAACAAAAAAAAAAGGCCATGGTGGCAAAGTAAATACAATATAGCAAGTAAAACACTGGAATGGTGGATTTGCAGTAGAAGAATGTGCAAAGTAGAGATAAAAAATAATGGGGTGCAAAGGAGCAAAATAAATAAATAAATAAAGTAGGGAAAGAGGTAGTTTGTTTGGGCTAAATTATAGGTGGGCTATGTACAGGTGCAGTAATCTGTGAGCTGCTCTGTATGTGTGAGATCTGCTGTTTGGGGGGTGTTGAGAACAAAGCAGGAGAGACACTTTTGTTGTTTGCTGTAACTAATGGACAAAGTTGTATTGTAAAGATATCAGCCAGAGTTGACATGGGCCATCATTCAAACAAAGAGATGCCTCCCTGGCCACCTGTAAATATTTCCAAACTAATTTAGCAAATAATGACACTTAATGATAAGTGTACCTATGATGAAAATTTCAGGCCTCTCTCATCTTTTTAAATGGGAGAACTTGCACAATTGGTGGCTGACTAAATACTTTTTTTGCCCCACTGTAACTATAAACATTGGCGAGCATCCACACCAGCGGACCGTTATCGTTTATCATACGCCTGTCAATCAATGGATAAACGCATCCTACTGCACGCTGTAGGCCTATTAAATAGGAGGTAACACAGACCATTTAGTGCTTCAGGGTGTATTCCTTGTCATAGTGACTGCTGCAAATCATACTTCAATAATAATATAATGAAAAATAGTTAGAAACTCATTTAAACGTAGCAATTCAACAACAAACGCTGTTTAGCCTGCACATCTTCTACATCATTGCTTGCCTCGTTGCTCAAGTGGTTTGCAAGTGATTTCCATTTTTCGAATGATTGCCAATTTCCCTTTTCGCTGTGCTCATCTCTCTGCCTTGTCCTGTGCAACCATTTGCAACGCATCAGTGCAACAATCTTAACATCACAGGACAAAGTGATCACACCAATGCACTCTCTCTCCTTAACTTTCCCTGACAGATCATTTGGCCTATTTTACATTCAGCAATTAGCTGAATTGTTTCTTATTACGAAAAGGCTATTAGGCCTAGTAAAAACAACAATTATTATTAAAAAATGAATGTCCTCAGGAACAGCTGGAAGAGAGACGCTATAGTGTAGCCGAAGTAAGAAATATTATCTAGATATTAGGCCATTCATTAGCTAAATAGTAGATCTATAAATATTTACTTGTCAAAGTGAATGAAAAAAAGTCATCATATTATGAAAGAATCAGGCTGCGCTCTGCAGTTCCGGACATGCGCTCCACAATGAATTAGTCCTACATTTTTAAACCAGAAAAGTATTTTACCTAGGCTACACAGCGCAATCTGGAATGTTTTCTTTTTTATTAAGTGAGTACCAATTTTAGTCTAGGGCTGTAAACTCCTGTGCTGTGTGTAGGCTAAACTGAATAACCACTCAAATGTCCTGTTTTGAATGCTTCATGCTGAAATAACTGCATACAGCCTAGGCCTGAGTAGGCAACCATTTGAATCAGTTATGGGTCTATTCTAGACAGTTTACAAGGTCCAGAAATGCACATTAGCAGGCCAGTCATAGTGTGTATTTTTGTCAGGATGTATCGTTGTTAACAGATAGGCCTACCAACATAAAATACGGCCTTCTCATGCACTGTTGTTCGTGGATCGTCATTCTCCCATGTCGTCCTATAATGAATGTGGCCACCAGTATGCTCACACATGGCCAGCTACTCAGGCAAGCTTACCGTAAGCTCTGCCTCCTCTACTCTCTGAGCAGCCTCTTGCAAATAAAACCAAGAACGCTTCAATAGAACATGTTTTTGATTGGTTGCGATGTTTTACCGTGGGAGGGACAGGGACATTTTGTTTCTTCGGGAAAGTGGTCCACATGATAGCTCCCGTTATCATTCTCCACTCTGTTTGTAGTTATCGTTGTAGTGCGAATGCTCCTGTTCACTTGAATTAGAATATTATTTTTTTAAATTATCGTTCGAGTTATCGTCCTAGGTGTGGATGGCCTTTTAACCAATCAATTGAATTTGATATCATTAATTAATCCTACTCTGGTGCCTTAATTACAAAACATCCATCACTTCCAGACTATTGAGTCAACTGTCTTGTTTAACAAGTGCTGAATGGATGAATGAGGGAGACGTGACAGATAGAGGTAGCAGATAGTCAGAGAGATAAAGTAGGTGAGTTCAATCATAGTGTGAAACGCATTACTAAGCTGTATGACAGTGAGGGAGTCTTTACTTTAGCTTTCAGAGTGGATACTGTGCATTGTGTGATCTATTTGCTGAGAAGAAGTTCTTGTTCAGGGGGCCATTTTTAGGTGTGACGTTCATGTGCTCGGGGCTTAGCTGTGACACTAGTTCCATCTGATGATGTCCCAAGCGCCCGACCATTGACGAAAGTTGTATTTATTTTGGTAACATGGGCTGCACGGATGTTTCCAGCTGAAAGTGTGCCTGCCTTTACGTCTGTGTGCGCGTGCGTGTGTGTGCGTGTGTGTGCGTGTGTGTGTGTGTGTGTGTGTGTGTGTGTATGTGCATGTACAGAACCAGTCAAAAGTTTGGACAAACCTACTCATTCAAGGGTTTTTCTTTATTTTTACTATTTTCTACATTGTAGAAAGACCTCATAACTATGAAATAACACATATGGAAGCCAAAGTACTAAACAAATCAAAATATATTTTATATTTGTGATTCTTCAAAGTAGCCACCCTTTGCCTTGATGACAGCTTTGCACACTCTCGGTATTCTCTCAACCAGCATCATGAGGTAGTCACCTGGAATGCATTTAAATTAACAGGTGTGCCTTGTTCAATGATAACCAAGTCCATATTATGGCAAGAACAGCTCAAATAAGCAAAGATAAATGACAGTCCATCATTACTTTTAAGACATGAAGGTTAGTCAATACGGAAAATGTCAAGAACTTTGAAAGTTTCTTCAAGTGCAGTCGCAAAAACCATCAAGTGCTACAGTATGATGAAACTCTCTCATGAGGACCGCCACAGGAAAGGAAGACCCAGAGTTACCTCTGCTGCAGAAGATAAGTTCATTAGAGTTACCAGCCTCAGAAATAAAAGGTCAAATAAATACTTCACAGAGTTCAAGTAACAGACACATCTCAACATCAACTGTTCAGATGAGACTGCGTCAATCAGACCTTTTTGGTCGAATTGCTGCAAAGAAACCACTACTAAAGGACACCAATAAGAAGAAGACTTGCTTGGGCCAAGAAACATGAGCAATGGACATTAGACTGGTGGAAATTTGTCCTTTGGTCCTTCTGGTGACACTCACTGATTAATTTAGAAAGCAAGGCACACTTAACCAGAATGGCTACCACAGCACTCTACAGCTATACGCCATCCCATCTGGTTTGCGCTTAGCGGGACTATCATTTGTTTTTCAATATGACAATGACCCAAAACACACCTCCAGGCTGTGTAATGGCTATTTGACCAAGAAGGAGAGTGATGGAGTGCTGCATCAGATGACCTCGCCTCCACAATTGAGATGATTTGGGATGAGTTGGACCGCAGAGTGAAGGAAAAGCAGCCAACAAGTGCTCAGCATATGTGGGAACTCCTTCAAGACTGTTGTAGAAGCATTCCAGATGAAGGTGGTTGAGAGAATTGCCAAGAATGTACAAAGCTGTCATGAAGTTAAAGGATGGCTACTTTGAAGAATCTAAAATAAAATACATTTTGATTTGTTTAACACTTTTTTTTTGCTTACTACCTGATTCCGTATGTGTTATTTCATAGTTTTGATGTCTTCACTATTATTCTACAATGTAGGAAATAGTAAAAAATAAAAATAAAAACTTTGAGTATGTGCGTCCAAATTTATGACTGGTGCTGTATGTCTGTCTGCATCTGCTTGAATGTGTCTATATCTGCCTGTGTGTCTGTATCTGCTGTGTCTCTGTGTGTGTGTGTGTTTGTGCACCCTTTTGGAACGACTCCAACGACTCAATGATGTAGAGCCTGTCATTTTCAAATGAGGGGGTCTGAGTGATATCCATCCTGGGGTCTTTGTCAGCAGATCTGCCTTCTTCATGGTGGTCATCCATAACAGGCCTGTTGCAGGGCCCACCTCCCCTGTTCTGATTGCACTGAGAACTGCTTTTACCACCCTCTCTGAGACTTTACTTGGGCTGAGACTGATGAACTGTGTGGCTTTATCACACTTTTAATATTCTGGGAGAGATAAATTCGGCAGCTCTGGCAGCGCCCATACATCTGCATGTAATGACTTAAAGACTTCACTCTCAGTGGGATGATTGCATTGAGATCGATAGCCTCGATAGCCTCCGCAGATCTAGGCTCTTAGATCAACTTAACTGCAGCCCTCTTGGGATCCTATGGTCGAAGTGTTTTAGTGCAGACTATGGGGTTTATTTGATCACCTGTCTCACCTCAATTGTCCCTTTTTTCTCAATGCTGAGAAATTGCACTATAGTGTTTATTACATGGCTTGGGAAGGGGTGAGTTTAAATTACTTCAGAGTAATATTGCTGAAGGATAAACTATACTTAATTTGTATTTCGTAACAAGGACAGGGCCATGGTATTGATTTGATTATCACTTTTCTATACACTGTTTTAAATTATATCCCACCCTTACATTGTTGCTCTCTTGAGAACAAGAGAGAAAATATTTATTGCCTGGTTTCACCCAGCAAACAGGCGACGTCCTAAAGACATTAGGGGACATTCCTATTAGGTCCCTTTAAGGGTTTCTACGAGACATTATCCCACTGATGTTCTGAGAACGTTTTAGGAACGTTATAAAATGACGCTCAGGATCATAGCAGGACGTTCAGTACAGTCCATTAGGGAACGTTACAAAATGCTTCCTATTTGGTTTTGATTGGATATGATCCATGGGACATTCAATGATAGTCAAGTGGATGTCGCATGATGGTCCCAAGGGAACGTTCTCCTGGGGACCATTGTCTAGCTCTCTGAAAGTTACCTGGACATCACTGAGGATGTTGTCAAGACCTTTTTAGGATGCTCTCAGGACTTTAATTTTACTAGTCATTAGGACGTTGTGCGATAGTCCCAAGGGAACGTTCTCTTTGGGACTTTGTCTAGTTCCCTGTAATTTACCAGGAGGTCCCCGAGGATGTTTTTGGACATTGTTGGGATGTTGTGTCATTGTCCTCTGGAGTTTTTTTTCTCTTTCTCATTTTGTTCCAGGGACATTCCCAATGATGGTTTGTTCCGGGGACATCCTCAAAGACATTTTTAGTATGTTCTCGGACACAACGGTCCCCTGGACACAATGTCCCAAGAACGTCCTGAAAAACATCCTGGGGGACATTCCTGGAACAAAATGGGAAGTTTACAAAAACCTACAGAGCACCATGACACAACATCCCAAGAATGGGACGTTTTTAGGACGTTCTTGGAATGTTGTGACATGGTCCCTTGGAGGGTTTTGTCTAGTTCTCAGTTTGTTATTAGGACGTTCTTGGTATTTGTGCATGGTGCTAAAGTACTGTTGTGAGTTTGGGTGGCTCTGTCCAACTTTTCCTTCACTTACTAAAGCAGAATTACAGTGTTTGAGATTAAAACAGCGGTGTTAGTTTGCTGTAGTTAAGCTCTTTGAGGGAATTGTTCAGAAATTATACATATCTTGAGGTGTTACATATCTTGAGGTGTGAAGGCCAGTCATACTCTGGAGGCCTTCATAGGCCTAGGGCTCCAGTACTGTCTCTCATTGTCAATTCAAGACCGTGGGACTATAAGGTTCTATCAGAAATGTTTGTCAACAATTAGTTATTCACATTTAATTAATTGATGTTTCGATGGTTCTTCATATATCTGAAGTTAGATTTTTGAAAAAGCTCATTTTAAGTGGAAAAATGTAGACTAGAAACTTCTATCTGCATAAACCCAGTTGAATATGGCACTACACGGTTCTCCCTGCTATCCAATCACAAGCCTGAACAAATACAGACCTTATGGCTGAACCCAGATTGACATTTCAGAGCCATAAGGTTCTATCTGTGATTGCACCCCCCTCTCCCCTCATAAAAACGGATTTTGATACTCTGCAATTTAGGAACCTTTCAGATGAGGACCTTAATGGGTTATGAAAGGAGAATTCACTACAAAACAGTTCTGTGATCTGGGATGTGAAAACTTTAATGCTTAATATCTCAGAACTATGCTTTGCACTGTTAGAACTTTACAGTCCCCAGGACACTAAGTATGGGTAGCTGCAGCCCAATATGGCCACCAGAGTATTGGTTAGTCGGTGTGTCGAAAGGAGTGGGTGTATGGCAAGTGAATCAGCTAATTGGGCAGATTTGTTGCCACTCAAGACCGTTTTGCGTAGCTGATTGGGCTGCACAATGAGTCGATAAGCCGGCAATCAGTACACAGGTGTTTTATCGACGTGCATGCCGACCGGAGGTGTTTCCTAATGGGCAGCTGTATCACAGTCATGTCACCGGCAGGAGCTAACTTGGCCATTTTTCCCCCTCCCATGATTTTATTTAAAGTTAGTTAATCAGCCATATAAGAAATAACTAATATGGATAACCATCTAGATGTCACCTTGATACATACATTTATGTTTTAGTCATTTAGCAGAGGGTCTTATCCAGAGCAATTAAGGTTAAGTGCCTTGCTTAAGGGCATATTGACAGATTTTTCACCTAGTCTGCTCAGGGATTCGATCCAGCGGCCAGTTACTGGCCCAACACTCTTAACCGCTAGTCTACCTGCCACCCTATACAGGTTACTACTCAATGGGTAGGGCATAAACAGCAACTACACCAGGACAGTGCCCCTTGCTCCCGCTTGCCAAGCACTATTGTCTGGCAACAGCATGGGAATAGCTACCTAGTAGCCAATATCAGGGTGACAGTCACAGAAAGTATGCACTATGATGCATGAAGTAACTGTACACCCATCATCCATACTTTTAACCCTTATAAGTGAAAATCTACAATTAAATATGACTAACACTCATCCTCTGGCTTCAAAAGAGAAGTCCAAACTCTCACGGTATTGTACAGTAGCTCAATGTACGGTAGTTGCATGGTAGAATAAAAAAGCTTCTAGAATCAAAAGCTTCTAACTAACCTATAGCATAGCTCTTTCGACACACACCACTCCTTTCGACACACCCACAAATTTCCTTTCGACACACCCACTCCTTTCCACACGCTTACTACTTTCCTTTCGACACACCCATTTGCACATACTCCGCTCGCCATATTGGGTTACAGCTTCCCCCTTCTCCTCTTTGTGCCAGACAGCTCTCTGCATCAAAGGAGCAGATTTTGAGCCCCAGAGCAGATTTTGAGCCCCAGACCAGATTTTGAGCCCCAGACCAGATTTTGAGCCCCCTGGTTTGACCCCCTGACCAAACATCCCCTTTTGGAACCAAAACAAAAATACATTAAAGACTGTGAGAATTATAATTTGATGAGAAGGAATCTATATCTCTCTGTTGTTTGTTTGTTTCCAAAAATAAACAACTTTTGGTTTAGTCTGAAATGTTTTTTTATATATTTATTTTTTTAAATTTGAGTCATTTGATCATGTGTTGGAATCTAATGTACTCTATGCTTTCCCAAAGCTGATAAGGGCTCAATTTTGAAGGGGATAAGCACCCAAACTAGTTTCACCTTGATTCTATAAGAGTGGTTACCTTAGGGACCAACTTCTGCAGATGCTCGAGATCAAGGTCAGCCATTTCTAGCCTCCTCATCAGATGTAATCTTAATGAACAGTGTGTATGTGTGAGGGTGTGTAGGAGAGAGAGAGAGAGAGAGAGAAAGATGAAATAGGAAATATTGAGTACCAGTCAGGACATATAGTATACCTGTGTGCCATTTTATATGCCACTCCAAATGCCCCATACAGTATAGAAGAAGGATTTCAGAATATCCAGTTATATGTACTACATTTTCAATCTCTGGGCTCTGTGCTTCTATGTGGTGATCTCAATGTCAGGACTGCCGTTGAGGTGGACTATATAGACACAGAGGGAAACACCAATCTATTTTGAAAGACATCTCCTTAATCCAAAAATCCCTATTCAGAGAAAGAGTTATGGTTGTGTGGTTTACAAAATGGGGAGAACGCTACAGCAGCTCTGCAAAGGTCTGAATCTACAGTTTATATTGTTAATGGTAGGAGGTGACCCTCTTGGCAGATTCGCATATCAAATACAATTTTATTTGTCACATGCGCCGAACAAAACTGGTGGAGACTTTGCTGTGAAATGCTTTGCTTACAAGTTTTTCCCAACAATGCAGAGTTTAAAAATAATAATTCAAATCAATTGTATGACCAGAGGAATTTAATAAAATACACAAGAATGGAGCTACTGTATACACAGATCAATGCGTAGAGGTACGAGATATTTAAGGTAGAATGAAGGCAAGGTACTGTAAAGTGACTAGGCATCAGGATAGATAATGTTAAGAGCAAAATAAAGAACAGAGTAGCAGCAGAAAATTATTTGTATGTGTGTGTGTGTGTGTGTGTGTGTGTGTGTGTGTGTGTGTGTGTGTGTGTGTGTGTGTGTGTGTGTATAGTTCCTTCAGAAAGTATTCACACCCCTTGACTTTTTCCACATTTTGTTGTGTTAGAGCCTGAATTTACAATGGTGTAAATTTAGATTTGTTTGTCACTGGCCTACTCACAATACTCCATAATGTCAAAGTGGAATTATGTTTATTTTTTATTTTCTACAAATTAATAAAAAATGAAAAACTGCAGTGTCTTTGAGTCAATAAGTATTCAACCCCTTTATTATGGCAAGCACACATAAGTTCAGGAGTACACATTTGCTTAAGAGGTTGCATGGATTGACTCTGTGTGCAATAATAGTGTTTGACATGATTTTTGAATGACTACCTCATCTCTGTACCCCACACACAATTACATACAATTATTTGTAAGGTCCCTCAGTCGAGAAGTGGTTTTCCAGTGCCTCACAATTGGTAAAAATTGAAAAAGCAGACATTGAATATCCTGTTGAGCATGGTGAAGTTATCAATTACACTTTGGATGGTGTATCAATAAACCCAGTCACTACAAATATACAAGCATCTATTCTAACTCAGTTGCCGGAGAGGAAGGAAACCAATGAGGGATTTCACCATGAGGCCAATATTGACTTTAAACCGTTCCATAATTTAATGGCTGTGATAGAGAAAACTGAGGACGGAAAAATTGTAGTTACTCCACAATACTAACCTAATTGATACAAAGTGTTGTACTGGATTTGCCCCAAACATAACACATTACTGAGTACAACTCTCCATATTTTCAAGCATAGTGGTAGCTGCATCATGTTATGGGTATGCTTGTAATCATTAAGGACTGGGGAGTTTTTCAGAATAAAAAATAAACAGAATAGAGCTAAGCACAGGCCAAATCCTAGAGGAAAGCTGGTCTACTTTCCACCAGATACTGGGAGATGAATTCACCAGCAGAACAATAACCTAAAACACAAGGCCAAATACACACTAGAGTTGCTTACCAAGAAGACAGTGAATGTTCCTGAGTGGCCGACATAGAGTTTTGACTTAAATCTACTTGAAAATCTATGGCTAAACCTGAAAATGATTGTCTAGTTGTCTAGCAATGATCAATAACCAATTTGACAGCTTTTTAATCCAGGCTGTAACACTACAAAATGTATGGATAAATCAAGGGGTATGAATACTTTCTGAAGGTACTGTATGTGTGTTTGTGTTGTGTCGGTGTGTGTGTTAGGGGTGTGTGTGCGTTTGTAGTGTGTGTGAATGTGTGTGGGAGTGTATACTGAATATGGAACAGCTCTGTGCTAGGAGACAGTGTGGTGGATTACTCTATAACCTTCATTCCATTTGAATGTGTTAATGCCTTTACATTCATGCCACAACTAGCCCTGTCATACCACTGCCACATCATCCTTTATCTTAAAGGAAATATGGAGTCAACTAGAATCCCAAACCAGGAACCAAACCTATTCAATCTTCCATTTACAAATGGAAAAATACCAGTACACAGCACATGAAACAGCATTAAACAGCAAATACATTGATAACACGCTGAACTGCTTTCAGCAGGTAACAGTTTGCAACATATGACTTATATTGTACAAACTGGTAACATAATCATATACAAACAAAGTGCCCAAAGAGAAATGGTTTGGCAGTGAATGTATTACTGCCAGGAAAACTGTCAAACCAAAAACAAACCCCACAGACCAGGTTGGATGTATAAAATATTACCTGTCCCTAAAACAATATAAAAAGTTACTACAAGATCAAAACAAAAAGCTGTCTACATGTCTAATGAGGTTGAAAGAATTTAAGAGGCAATAAACCTAAACATGTTTTTGGAACTTTGGTGCAAGCTTCATACCTCACATAAGAAGAACATTCCATTTGAAATGGCAACATTTTCAAAAACTACTTTGAAAAGCTGTATGAAAATACAGAATGCCAGAAATGAACCGAGACTCAGACAAAATTAGTTCATAAATTACAACATTTAAAGACCAATGAAACCCATTAGATAAACCCATCACAATAACAGAGCTGAAAAAGAAAATCAAAGCCCTCAGTACAGTAAAGCCCTTGGGCCAGAAAATATCTGCACTGAGATGTTGAAGAGACAGCAGCCCTAAGCTGCAGGACGCCATATTCAACACTCTTCAACCTAGTGTTGAATGTAGAGGAGCGTGACACCTGATGACACATGGATGGAGATAACGTGAGTGTTTCTTAAAGCTGACCTCTGATTGGTTGTTGAGCAGCCATTTTTAGTTGTGATGGGATATTTTTGCCCTCAGAATAGCCTCAATTTGTCGGGCCATGGACTCTACAAGGAGTTGAAACCGTTCCACGGGGATGTTGGCCCATGTTGACTCCAATGCTTCCCACAGTTGTGTCAAGTTGGCTGGATGTTTTATGGGTGGTGGACCCTTCTTGATACACACTGGAAACTTGAAAACCCCAACAGTGTTGCAGTTCTTGACACACTCAAACTGGTGCACCTGGCACCTACTACCATACTTCGTTGAAAGGCACTTAAATAATTTGTCTTGCCCATTCACCCTCTGAATGGCACACATACACAATCCATGTCTCAATTGTCTCAAGGCTTAAATCCATTTCAACCAGTGTAGATGAAGGGGAGGAGACAGGTTAAATAAGGATTATTAAGGGATATATGTATCTGTGTTGGGAGAAATGTTGGGTTGTCTGATTTACAGCAGTACAGAACCTTTGGGGAGAATTAAACTTGGTTAAAGCTTATCTAGTGTCTGTGAGTTATTTACTCTAAAAAATAAGAACCTAACAATAGTGACCAAAAAAGTCTTAATCAAATCGAAATATCTCTTGAAGGCCAAATAGCCTTGCCCCTAAAATCACAAAATTCCATCCCTGCTTCTGACATACTGTACATGCTTCTGCAAAACAAAACTGAATTGCTGTACAGATAGTAAGTGTATATAAATGTCCATCCAACCTGTTAGGCAGATCTAGCTATTTGCCCAACTCTCGTCAAGTATTTTAACTCCTATACCTTTACCTAAATGTCCATTTGCACGCACACACCCACCATCAAGTGATAAGAGCAAACAAGACCGAATTCAATGAATGGTCACTGGCCTGCCTTGGAGTGGCTAAAAAAACACACAGCGTTTCCCTTTAATCAGATTGATTAAATTGCTGCCTGGTTGGAGCCTTCCCCCTGAGTCATCTGGCAGATAAGTCTTGAGAAGATCTTTGGCCTCCTGTCCACACTACTCACCTTAGTTTGCACTACGCCAGCACACTCAGTGTGTACTATGCAGGGATAAACTTAATAGATTCTAGATATACAATGCTCTGGAGAACCTTTTACAATCGGGAGATGCATGGCAGAGATGGCACCCCTGTCAGCCTGCCAGAGGGCATGGCAGTCTAGCATGCCAACAAGAGAGGAAACATAGGTCACTGTGTAAATGCTGATAACAAGCAAATGTCTCCTGAGTGCTACAAATCTGCTGTTCATTGTGATTTAAGCAAAGCAATGGCACCATTCGAAAAGGGTTAATGGCTTTGCAATAAGGGGTTGAATTGTGATAAATTACTGAAGGTGGACGTGTTCCCATTAGTCCTATCCTAGTGTGACTGATGCACACTAATGATTAGCGCTATTCTGACTCGCCCATGATAATTGTAAGTATATGCGTTCTGTGTGCCGGAGTACATTGAAGATCAGTTCTGCTTCTCCCTTGGCACGACTTCCTAGGATTTCCCAGTAAGCTTGACGTCTGTAAATGAACACAAAACCTTAGTTTGTAAAGGCAACGCCCCTCATTTGACTGCCAATGAGACATACTTGGCAGGCGAGACAGAAGAGCACTAATCACTACACTTTTAGAAAAAAAGGTGCTATATAAAAAAAAGAAAGGGGGATACCTTGTCAGCTGTAAAACTGAATGCATTCAAGTGAAATGTGTCTTCCCAACCCCTCTAAATCAGTGGTTTGGGGGGCTGCCTTAATCGACATCCACAGTGCACGGGGAACAGTGGGTTAACTGCCCTGCTCAGTGGCAGAACAACAGATTTTTGCCTTGTTAGCTTGGCGATTCGATCCAGCAACCTTTTGGTTACTGGCCCAACACTCCTACCCGCCAGGCTACCTGCCACCCCCCCTATCTAGAACCAAAAAGGGTTCTTCAGGCTGTCCCCATAGGAGAACCATTTGAAGAACCTCTTTTGGTTCCATGTTGAACCTTTTCCACATAGGGTTCTACATGGAACACAACACAGTTTAACCTGGAACCAAAAAAGGTTCTACCTGGAACCAGAAATGGTGCCCCTATGGCGACAGCTGCAGAACCCTTTTGGAATCCTTCTTGTGTCCACCGGTCAAACTAGATTCTATAGACACTGAGTGTTCAAAGCATTAAGAACACCTCCTCTTTTCATTACATAGACTGACCAGGTGAAAGCTATGATCCCTTGTTGATGTCAACCTGTTAAGACACTCCTCCTTCTCTCCAATCCTTACATCTTATGGTTCTACAGGAAAAGAGTAACAGGATACTGAACCCTTATTACTCCCTTCAGGGGATCTGACCTCACCTCCTGAACTCACCTAATCCACAGATGTCCATCTGACTTTCCTGTATCAACACGGTGCTCTCCTCCCGTCCCCCAACACATTCCAACGCCATCTGTCTTTCTACAGAGAACCATTAACTTCTGACATAAAACCAAGTCTCTTTCACTCCTAGTATTATATGCTTCTTCTCTATCATTTATTTAATATCTCAATGTTCAAAATGTCGAATCCAACACTATGTACATGATTCCATATGTGTTTTTTCATAGTTTTGATGTCTTCAATATTATTCTACAATGTATAAAATGTCAAAATAAAGAAAAACCCTTGAATGAGTAGGTATGTCCAAACTTTTGACAGGTACTGTAAGTATTCAGTCCATTTAATCAGTACTTTGTTGAAGCCCCTTTGGCAGTGCTTACAGCCTCGAGTCTACAAGCTTGGCACACCTGTATTTGTGGAGATTCTCCCATTCTTCTCTACATATTCTCTTAAGCTCTGTCAGGTTGGATGGGGAGCGTTGCGGCACAGCTATTTTCAGGTCTCTCCAGAGATGTTTGATCGGGTTCAAGTCTGGGCTCTGGCTGGGCCACTCAAGGACATTCAGAGACTTGTCCCGAAGCCACTCCTACGTTGTCTTGGCTGTGTGCTTAGGGTTGTTGTCCTGTTGACAGGTGAACCTTTGCTCCAGTCTGAGGCCCTGAGCACTCTGGAGCAGGTTTTCTTCAAAGATCTCTCTGTACTTTGCTCCATTCATATTTTCCTGACTATTCTCCCAGTCCCTGCCACTGAAAAACATCCCCACAGCATGATGCTGCTACCACCATGCTTCACTGTAGGGATGGTGCCAGGTTTCCTCCAGACGTGACGTTTGGAATTTAGGCCAAAGAGTTTAATCTTGGTTTCATCAGACCAGAGAATCTTGTTTCTAATGGTCTGAGAGTCCTTTAGGTGCCTTTTAGAAAACTCCAAGTGGGCTGTCATGTGCCTTTAACCGAGGAATGGCCTGATTTTGTGGAGTGCTACAGAGATGATTGTCCCTCTAGAAGGTTTTCCCATCTCCACAGAGGAATTCTAAAGCTCTGTGAGAGTGACTATCGGGTTCTTGGTCACCTCTCTGCTCTAGGAATAGTCTTGGTGGTTCCAAACTTATTCCATTTAAGATTGATGGAGGTCACTGTGTTCTTGGGGACCTTCAATGCTGCAGACATTTTTTGGTACCCTTCCCCAGATCTGTGCCTTGACACAATCCTGTCGCGGAGCTCTATGGACAATTTCTTCAAACTCATGGCTTGGTTTTTGCTCTGACATGCACTGTCAACTGTGGGACATTATATAGATGGGTGTGTGCCTTTCGAATCATGTCCAATCAATTTAATTTACCACAGGTGGACTCCAGTCAAGTTGTAGAAACATCTGAAGGATGATCATTGGAAACAGGATGCACCTGACCTCAATTTTGTGTCTCATATTAAAGGGTCTGAATACTTATGTAAATAAGTCCAAATGCTCTCTAGCAAACTTCAGACGGGCCTGGACATGTACTGGCTTAAGCAGGGGGACACGTCTGGCACTTCAGGATTTGAGTCCCTGGCGGCATAGTGTGTTACTGATGGTAGGCTTTGTTACTTTGGTCCCAGCTCTCTGCAGGTCATTCACTAGGTCCCCCCATGTGGTTCTGGGATTTTTGCTCACCGTTCTTGTGATTATTTTGACCCCACGGTGTGAGATCTTGCGTGGAGCCCCAGATTGAGGGAGATTATCAGTGGTTTTGTATGTCTTCCATTTCCTAATAATTGCTCCCACAGTTGATTTCTTCAAACTAAGCTGCTTACCTATTGCAGATTCAGTCTTCCCAGCCTGGTGCAGGTCTACAATTTTGTTTCTGGTGTCCTTTGACAGCTCTTTGGTCTTGGCCATAGTGCTGTTAGGAGTGTGACTGTTTGAGGTTGTGGACAGGTGTCTTTTATACTGATAACAAGTTCAAACAGGTGCCATTAATACAGGTAACGAGTGGAGGACAGAGGAGCCTCTTAAAGAAGAAGTTCCAGGTCTGTGAGAGCCAGAAATCTTGCTTGTTTGTAGGTGACCAAATACTTATTTTCCACCATAATTTGTAAATAAATTCATAAAAAATCCTACAATGTGATTTTCTGGATTTTTTTTCTCATTTTGTCTGTCATAGTTGAAGTGTACCTATGATGAAAATTACAGGTCTCTCTCATCTTTTTAAGTGGGAGAACTTGCACAATTGGTGGCTGACTAAATACTTTTTTGCCCCACTGTATATGTAGCTACATAAGAGAGAGTAGGTCAGGACGACAACAATTGTCAGCTAGAGTTGAACGTTTTGGG
>NC_056461.1:22942394-22962394 GCF_018296145.1 Oncorhynchus tshawytscha
CGGCTACTTGGAGTGCCGCCTCTGGGTGAGCGTTTTCCTGTTAGCTTATGGCGGAATACAGCTCATTCAGTGTGGTCTTAGTGTCAGCATCCATCTGTGGTGGTATGTAGACAGCTAGGAAAAATACAGATGAAAACTCTCTAGGTAGGTAGTATGGTCTACAGCTTATCATGATATACTCTACCTCAGGCGAGCAAAACCTCGAGACTTCCTTAGATATTGTGCACCAGCTGTTATTTACACAAATACATAGTCCGCCGCCCCTTGTCTTACCAGACGCTGCTGTTCTCAAACATGTATCCGGTTTGCAACAAGGCACCATAGTAATAGTGCAAAAAACGTAGCACTGTAATTATCTTTTAGTCCTGAATACAAATTGTTATGTTTGTGACAAATCCAATACAACACATTACTGAGTACCACTCATATTTTCAAGCATAGTGATGGCTGCATCATGTTATGGGTATGCTTGTAATCATTAAGGACGGGGGAGTTCTCAGGATTGAAAAGGAATAGAGCTAAGCAGAGGCAAAATCCTAGAAGAAAACCTGGTTTAGTCTGCTTTCCACCAAGCACTGGGAGAATAATGAACCTTTCAGCAGGACAATAACCTAAAACACAAGGCCAAATCTACACTGGAGTTGCTTACCAAGATGACAGTGAATGTCCTGAGGTGCTGAGTTACAGTTTTGACTTAAATCTATTTGAACATTTACACTATGGCAAGACCTGAAAATGATTTAGCAATAATCAACAGCCAATTTGACAAAGCTTGAAGAATTTAGAAAATAACAATAAGCAAATGTTGCACATTACAGGTGTGGAAAGATCTCAGAGGGGTGTGATTAGACATTTGTGTGGTACAGGGCCTCTAGTAATTTAGGCAGGTTACCTTCCAGTTGTTGAGAACAGGGACAGTGGTGGTAATCTTGAAACATGTTAGGTTTACAGAATGGGACAAGGAGAGATTGAAAATGTCTGCGCCTGCTTTGAGATCACTCCCTGTTATTTTGAGTGTTAACCTGTTTAATAGTTTTACACAGGGCCTCCCGAGTGGTGCAGTGGTCTAAGGCACTACATCGCAGTGCTAGCTGGGCCATTAGAAATCCTGGTTCGAGTCCAGCCTCTGTCACAGCCGGCCACGACTGGGAGACCCGTGGGGTGGCGCACAATTGACCCAGCATCGTCTGGGTTAGGGGAGGGCTGGCAGGAATGTCCTTGTCCCTTTGTTCTCCAGCAACTCCTTTGGCGGACTGGGTGCATGCATGCTGACATGGTCGTCAGGTGTATGGTGTTTCCTCCGACACTTTGGTGTGGCTGGCTTCCAGGTTAAGCAGGCATTCTGTCAAGAAGCAGTGCGGCTTGGCTTGGTTGGGTTGTGTTTTGGTGGACGCACGGCTCTCGACCTTCGCCTCTCCCGTGTCCATATGGGAGTTGCAGCGATGAGACAAGACTGTAACTACAAATTGGATACCATGAAATTGGGGAAAACAATGGATGAATAAATAAATAAATAAAGAATAGGTTTACGCATACGTATAGTCACTTTGGGGATGAGGTCGTCTATGCATTTATCGATAAAGCCTGTGACTGTTGTAAACTCCTCAATGCCATCGAATGAATGCTGGAACATATCCCAGTTTCTACTTAAGCAGCCTCACATCTGCTTCATCGGACCACACACTGGTACTTCCTTCAGAAGGGAAGACGAGGCAGGGCCTTGTATGGGTTTCTGAGGGTAGAGTAAAAGTGGTCTAGAGTTTTAGTGCCCCTAGTGGTGCAGGAGACGTGTTGGTAGAAGTGAGGTAGAATGGTTTTAAGTCTCCTTGCGTTAAAGTCTTTGCGCACCAGAACCGCTGCCTCTGGGTGAGTTGTTTCTTGTTTGTTTATGGCCCCATATAGTTTGTTGAGTGCCAAAGTGGTGTTGGCTTTTGGAGGGAGACATCCATGATAATTGTTGATGAGAACTCTCTACGTAGATAAAAGGGTCTGCAGCTTACTATGAGGTTTTCTATATCAGGTGAGCAAAAGCTTGAGATTTTCTTCACAACCCTCCCCCATTGGACTTGCACGAGGCCGCCTTCTTACGATCGTGCCGCTGCATGGAGAAACCACGGTTGTAATACATATATAGAGTCATCCAGCCACGTCTCTGCAAGGCATATAATATTGCAGCTTTTCAAGTCTCTTTGATAGCAGACTCTCGAACAAAGCTCATCCATCTTATCTCGAGTGACTGGACATTTGCCAATAGAACCGAGGGGCCTGCTGGACGATTTTCTCTTTGTCTCAGTCTCACCAGGATGCCGGCTTGTCTGTTGCGTCTAAGCTTGCAGTGTTTTGGTAGCCCATCGAATAAAGAAATGGGGTCCGATATGAACAAGGAAACAGCTGAGCTGAGAACTCCAAATCGAGGTTAGTAACTGTCGAACTGATGTCCAGAAGTGCTTGGCGGTCATATGTGATAATAGCAGGAACTTTCTGCACGAAAAAGTAAAGCTACACTTAGCAAAGTCGGGTTGTAATTTGTAAGATGTTGCTGTCGGCACCATCACACACACGCTTATCATGCTTTATCATGCTTATCAGCTGCTATGTAGATCTTCATATGACTATGGAGTACTCCCAAGTGGCTTGTAACTCACGAAGCTCTTTGGGTTTGCTTGGATGTTGTGATGGAGGTGCACTACTCCAAGCACCGTTATGGGTAACACTTCATTTTACAGCCCGTTAATTACAAATGATTTACTAGGTAGATACATAGGAAACACCAAAGAACATACATGGTAATTTATCATTTATTCCCAACAAATTACTAAATAAATACCTTCAAGTCATCCTCTTGTATTGATATTCTCTCCTGTTGTTTCTATATACTTTACCTTTAATTACCATGTACAATGCATTCGGAAAGAATTCAGACCCTTTCCCTCTTTCCACATTGAAACATTACAGCCTATTTAAAATAAAATACAAATCAATCTACACACAATACCCCAATGACAATGCGAAAACAGGTTTTTACTTATTTTTGCAAATGTATTAAAAATTAAAAACTGAAATACCTTATTTCAAGTATTCAGACCCTTTGCTATGAGACTCGAAATTGAGCTCAGGTGCATCCAGTTTCCATTGATCATCCTTGAGATGTTTCTACAACTTGATTTAGAAAGGCAAACTCCTGTCTATATAAGGTCCCACAGTTGACAGTGCATGTCAGAGCAAAAACCAAGCCAGGATTGTGTCGAGGCACAGATCTGGAGAAGGGTACCAAAACATTTCTGCAGCATTGAAGGTCCCCAAGAACACAGTGGCCGCCATCATTCTTAAATTGAAGACGTTTGGAACCAACAAGACTCTTCCTAATGCTGTTAAACTGAGCAATCAGGGGAGAAGGGCTTTAGTCAGGGATGTGAACAAGGACCTGATGGTCAATCTGACAGAGCTCCAGAGTTTCTATGTTTAGTTGGCAGAATCTTCTAGAAGGACAACCATCTCTGCAGAACTCCACCAATTAGGCCTTTATGGTAGAGCGGCCAGACAGAAGCCATTCCTCAGTAAAAGGCACATGACAGCCCGCTTGGAGTTTGCCAAAAGGTACCTAAAGGACGCAGACCATGAGAAACAAGATTCTCTGATCTGATGAAACCAAGATTAAACTCTTTGGACTGAATGCCAAGCGTCACATCTGGAGGAAACCTGGCACCATCGCTACGGTGAAGCATGGTGGTGGCAGCGTCATGCTGTGGGGATGTTTTTCAGCGGCACGAACTGGGAGACTAATCAGGATTGAGGGAAAGATGAGTGGAGCAAAGTACTGAGAGATCCTTGATGAAAACCTGCTCCAGAGCGCTCAGGACCTCAAACTTGAACCCGATCGAACATCTCTGGAGAGACCTGAAAATAGTTGTGCAGCAATGCTCCCCATCCAACCTGACAGAGAAGAATGGGAGAAACCCCCAAATAAAGGTGTGCCAAGCTTGTAGCGTCATACTCAAGAAGACACAAGGCTCTAATCTCTACCAAAGGTGCTTTAACTAAGTACTGATTCAAGGGTATGAATACTTATGTTTTTTCTTTGTCATTATGGGGTATTGTGTGTAGATTGTTGAGGTAAAAAAAACATTTTAATCAATTTTAGAATAAGGTTGTAACGTAACACAATGTGGAAAAAGTCAAGGGGTCTGAATACTTTCCAAATGTACTGTACGTTCGTGGTAAGAGGGCTGTAAAATGAAGTGGTGCCTGTTTCCACGTAGGTACAATGTAGTTACTTGTGCATTGGACGACTCCATCCCATGACGACAACAGCAAGTCTGTCCATGATCTTACCCTTTTGTTACATTTTACCACATCGACACTTACAGGGTAGATAGGTGGTAAAGAGAGCTGTAAAATGAAGACATTGTTAATACCAAACACTTGCAGGTCGATTATCCCTCTTTATGATTGTTATTGTGTAGACATAAGTGTACCAAGTATATTCCTGTAGTTATGGTATGTATTTAGTAACATGGCTGTAAAATGAAGTTGTGTCTATTTCCAGGTAGATAAGTAGGTACATGTGAAGTACCACTACATTGGACGACTCCATTCCGTGAAGACAACAGAAAATATGTCAGTGATCTTGACCTGTTGTTACATGGTACCACCTTCACACTTACAAACGTGTTTTCACGAGACAAAGGTGTTTTCACGATTTCACTCAATAAATCAAAAAATCATAGCACATCTTTGTGCTCATTCAGTAGTTTTACCTGATTAATTAGATTTCTGTTGAAATATAATCTTAAAAGTACCATTTATATTACTAAAACATTTGTAATGTTGCTGCTTCCTGTTGTCATGTATTTTTGATTTATAGCCGAGTGTCAAAACACTGGTTTTAAATGTCCAAATTCACAATCAATATGCTGAAATATGTTGTTGTATTTTGAAGACTAATGCATAAAATGTACTCCCTACTCACATGTGTCACACTTGTGTTCTGATCACCTGTACTTTGCTAAATTAGTTATTTTTAAACTGTACACGCTGCAACTTTTACCAAGCGATCACACCAGACTGGAAATTATAAGCTTGTTCTACTGTTATCTACAGTGTGTGAAAATGAATCACTCACATCAATATTGTATTTTAATAAACCCAATATATTGATCTGTTTTAAGCAATAGATTTTCAGACAATTCTTCAGTGTTGAATCAACAGTGTGCCAGTGTGTATATGCGTCCACACTTTCAAGTGTTTAATTAACAGTGTGCTTAGTGCGAACGCTGCTACACTTTGTCAGTGTTAGATAATTAACACTTTTAGTGTTATGCAGTAACACTTCATTTAGTATTTTTCACACAAGGAAGTGTATTTGCGCCAATGGAGTTATTCAATAACACCTCAATTTTCAGGTGCACTTTTTTTTTTTTAAAGAATGAAGGGCGTCTAAAGTCTGCTAACGTGCTAGGCTAATTAAGCCAATAAATCAGTATTGGCATTACATTGAATGCTAGCTCCCGCTTTGGTTGAAATTTAGCTTCATTTTGAACAGAAGATATCTAGCTCACTCTTTTGAGTGTTAAGATTTTAAGTTTTTAAAGTTTTTTTTATGAGGTAATATGCTTGTGTAAACACTTCATGTATGCATAGTTTGCCAAGACTCTGTGTACATGTTCAGATAGCTAGCTATTTCTGCAAGTCAATTTGCTTTGGCTAACAATCTTCCATGTTAGCTCGTGGTTGGAATTTATTCAGTCATTCTATTCAGTCATATTTGTATACTTTATATTCATGTTATGTAAATACAATATCTTGTTTTATGTAGCAAATGTAAATTCTTTTCACATATTCACATATACAGTGGGGCAAAAAAGTTTAGTCAGCCACCAATTGTGCAAGTTCTCCCACTTAAAAAGATGAGAAAGGCCTGTAATTCTCATCATATGTACACTTCAACTATGACAGACAAAATTAGAAAAAAAAAAATCAGAAAATCACATTGTAGGATTTTTTATGAATTTATTTGCAAATTATGGTGGAAAATTTCCACTCGTTACCTGTATTAATGGCACCTGTTTGAACTTGTTATCAGTATAAAAGACACCTGTCCACAACCTCAAACAGTCACACTGTCTTCCAAACACCACTATGGCCAAGACCAAAGAGCTGTCAAAGGACACCAGAAACAAAATTGTAGACCTGCACCAGGCTGGGAAGACTGAATCTGCAATAGGTAAGCAGCTTAGTTTGAAGAAATCAACTGTGGGAGCAATTATTAGGAAATGGAAGACATACAAAACCACTGATAATCTCCCTCGATCTGGGGCTCCACGCAAGATCTCACCCCGTGGGGTCAAAATAATAACAAGAACGGTGAGCAAAAATCCCAGAACCACATGGGGGGACCTAGTGAATGACCTGCAGAGAGCTGGGACCAAAGTAACAAAGCCTACCATCAGTAACACACTACGCCGCCAGGACTCAAATCCTGCAGTGCCAGATTTACTTAATGTCTCTGGAGCGGGAACCCTCACCGCCGACCACGGACTAGAGGACGTGAGTGGCGCCTCTGGACTGGAGGGAGACTCTGGCGGATGCGGACTGGAGGGAGACTCTGGCGGATGCGGACTGGAGGGAGACTCTGGCGGATGCGGACTGGAGGGAGACTCTGGCGGATGCGGACTATGACTCGTCGTGGTAGATTCCGGACTGTGACCCGTCGTGGTAGGTTCCGGTCTGTAGACTGTCGCCGGACGCTCTGGACTGGGTACTGTCGCCGGACGCTCTGGACTGGGTACTGTCGCCGGACGCTCTGGACTGGCGAGTTGCACTGTAGGCCTGGATGTTTATACTCGCCACTGGTGGTACCGGGCTAGGGACACGCACATCATGGCGAGTGCGGGGAGGAGGAACAGGGCATACTGGACCGCCGAGGCGCACTATAGGCCTGGCGCGTGGTGCCGGCACTGGGGGTACCGGGCTGGGGACACGCACCTCAGGGCGAGTGCGGGGAGGAGGAACAGGGCGTACAGGGCTCTAGAGACGCACAGGAAGCCTGGTGCGTGGTGTTGGCACTGGTGTTACTGGGCTGGGGACACGCACCTCAGGGCGAGTGCGGGGAGGAGGAACAGGGCGTACAGGGCTCTAGAGACGCACAGGAAGCCTGGTGCGTGGTGTTGGCACTGGTGGTACTGGGCTGGGGACACGCACCTCAGGGCGAGTGTGGGGAGCAGGCACAGGACGTACTAGGCTGTGGAGGCGTACTGGAGGTCTGGAGTGTAGAGCTGACACAACCTGGCTGGATGTTTATACTCGCCCTGCAAGCGCAGGGCGCTGGCACAGGACGCACTGGGCTGTGCAGACTCACAGTACGCAGAGCCGGCGCAGGATATCCTGGTCCAAGGAGGTACACTGGAGACCAGGAGTGCTGAGCCGGCACCCTCATTCCTGGCTGGATGCTCATTCTGGAATATAGCGCACCGGGCTAGAAATGCACACTGGAGACACCGTGCGCATCTCTGCATAACACAGTGCCTGACCAGTTACACGCTCCCCATGGTAAGCACGAGGAGTTGGCTCAGGTCTCCTACCTGACTCAGCCAATCTCCTCGTGTGCCACCCCCCAAAAAAATATTGGGGCTGCCTCTCGGGCTTCCGTGCTAGCCGTGTACCCTTATATCGTCGCCGTTCCTCCCGTGCTAACTCCATCTGCCTCCATGGTAGGCGATCCTCTCCTGCCAGTATCTCCTCCCACGTCCAGGATCCTTTACCGTCCAGTATTTCGTCCCAGGTCCATCTCTCCACCGAGCGCTGTTCCTCCCTTTCACGCTGCTTGGTCCTGGTTTGGTGGGTTATTCTGTCATGTTCGTTGAATGGAGGAGACCAAGGCGCAGCGTGATATGAATACATGTTACTTTTAATAAAGACGGACACTAAACAAACTATACAAAATAACAAAACGAATGTGAAGCTTTAATATAAATGTGCAAACACAGGCAACTAGACATAGACAATAACCCACAAATTACCCAAAGAATATGGCTGCCTAAATATGGTTCCCAATCAGAGACAACGATAAACAGCTGCCTCTGATTGAGAACCAATCTAGGCAACCATAGACATACAAAACACCTAGATAGTAAACAACCCCATAAACATACAAAACCCCTAGACAGTAAAAAACACATACATCACCCATGTCACTCCCTGACCTAACCAAAATAATAAAGGGAACCTGATCCTACCTGATCCTACCTGATCCTACCTGAGAAAAGGAAACCTGTATCTTGAACAACCCTTTATCATAATAATCCATCCAACGGTACCTGTATGATCCATTGTTTCAGTATGTTTTCATAATCTCTATCCTTATTTCTCCTGAGTGGAAGGTTTGAACAGACAGACAGACACTATGTCCTATTGCTTTCCAGCTTCATTATGTGTATGGCCTCCACACCTGCCATCCATTAGGGCTTTATTCTCCCAGCAACATGAAAGAGAGGGATGAGCTTGCACTCTTTTATCCCTCTCAATCAATCAATCAGGGAATACGCTTTTCTCTGTTTGTCCCTGGTTTTGTTTCTATCCTGTTGCCTATCCTTACATCCTCTCACTGTGTGTGTGTGTATGTGTGCATGCTTGTGTCTGTGTGTGTGTGTGTTTGTGTCTGTGCGTGTATGTGTGTGCACGTGCGTGCATGTGCTTGTTTCCGGGGGCAGCAGCTGTTTTTCTGGACTGACCCATTTACCACCTAGAGAGGATTGAGACATAGGACATGTCTTACAGGTTAGGTATGTGATGATTCTCTAACCAGAGGAGAAAGATGTGTGAGGGGTTGAGGGATGGAGTGATGGAGTTGAAACAGTCAGTCATATCTATGTGATGTTGTATAGGAGTAGGTCCAGAGAAGGGGGTTAATACCATATGAGTGGAATACCATATGAAACTACATCCCAAATGGCACCCTATCTCTATATAGTGCATGAGTTTTGACCGGGGACCAATGGGCCCTGTTAAAACTAGTGCACTAAATAGGGAATAGGGTGCCATGTGTGAGTGATACAGAGTAATAATGGCAGTGTGACATGATGTGGCGTGTTGAGGATGAAATCAGTGACACAGTCTGAGTCCACCTCTGTGAAGTGATACAGACATAGTCCACAACAGACAGAGCAGAGGGGACATGTGTTGGGACTTATCCCATAGGGGATATCAGTTCACCGTGGTCACACTTTTGGCTGTGTGTGTGTGTGTGTGTGTGTGTGTGTGTGTGTGTGTGTGTGTGCGTGCGCGTGTGTGTGTACGTGATTGCACCCATTAGACTCATCAGACAGCAGAGATTAGTTTATGATAGTCACATTAGTACCCAGGTAGTGACAGCACACAGCCCAATTAGACAGTCCATGGCGTGGCTAGACAGTCAATACGAGAATGGTCTGGAAACAGACACAATTATTTTAACCACTGTTCTAAATAGAGAGCTATACGACAGACAGGGGTCCCCTATCTGTAAGAAACGGTGATATCCTCTTCTATTAAATATATATTGTGCTATTGGACAATCTTTTCTTCCACGATTACTGATGACTCATTCGTTTCTCTCATAAGTGCTATGTCTGTCCAATAAACTGTATGTGTGTGTCGTCTGTGCCCCAGGCATTCTAGCGTTCCTAACCTTTGACCTGTAGCCTTATAATTGGCGGAGTCGACGGTGGTCCCTGGCAGAGAGCCAGAGCACTATTGGGAAGGATTGCTGTGCTGTGTTTTCCATGGTTTCCACCATTGGATACCCAGATCCCGTGCTAATTGGTGGGATAAGTCACAAATGGATGACTGGGTTTAGAAAAAAGACAACACACACAGTCCTGCCTCTGCACACAGTGTAAATAATCATCCAATAATTACAGTAAGAGACCAGAAATAATCAGAAGACCTTGGTCAATTGGACCAATCATCAATCTTGTAGTAATATGCATTTTTTGTATGGTGATTAGGTAAAATCATTGATTAGTCTGAACATTGCTCAATGCTTATGTTTGAATCTTTTTAGTATAGCCAGTCCATTACTTGAGTGCAACCCAAGGGTAATTTATTAATACATATTTAATCACGACAATATTAGTTCATTTTAATCACGATAATGTATTGGTTTAATTTGCGGTAAACTAGTGCAGTTTTGATTTGAGACACTAAGGGTAATGAATAGATATTTCATCATAATAAAGCTTTTGTAATTAAAAGAAAGCCTAAATATGCCTTAATATGGCTTAATGTCTTAATATGGCTGTTGTGGTCTATTCCTCTTTGGCCTGTTAAGATACTTTTACATGTATGTTATGAAAGAGAGGTTTTCAGGTAGGTCAGACCATGCATTATGTGTGAGTATGCACGTGGTTGTGTCTGTGTTCAGTCCCTTGTGTTGTTACATTTAGAGGTCAAAGGGTCCAAAGCAACCTCTGGGTAATTGGGCTGCGCCAGTAAAAAGTACACTCTCCGTATGACTCGTAGACAGAAGGTTGACATGGGATGACAAGGCTTCTCTCTTGCAGTTGTCAAATCTGAACCGTGAGTGTTTTGCCACTTTTACTGTACAATTACCAATCAGGTTTGTGTGGTGCTCAGTGTTTTGGATGACCTCTGTGGTAAAATCTCCCCCTCTGACAGAACCTGACTCAACGGCTCACAACTTTCATTTCATTACTAGCTCAACACTAATAGCCCCAAATTAGTTTATGATTTCACGGCCGGCCTGATATATACACAATCCCTCTCAGCTTGACTTGCTGGTGGAAAACGTTTTTTTTTTGTATGCTGCTCCAAATGAGCCAAACATGCTCTGAGATGTGGACTTTGGAGGATTTTCTGTAAATAGTGCTTAAAACCTCTTGAAGCTAGGGGGCACTATTTTTATGTTTGGAAAATAACATTCCCAAAGTAAAAGGCCTATTTCTCAGGACCAGATGCTAGAATATGCATATAATTGACAGATAGAAAACACTCAAAAGTTTCCAAAACTGTCAAAATATTGTCTGTGAGTATAACAGAACTGATATTGCAGGCGAAACCCTGAGAAAAATCAAACCAGGAAGTGGCTTCTATTCATGTTCCATAGCCTCCCATTGCTCCATTTAAAGGGATATCAACCAGATTCCTTTTCCTATCGCTTCCTCAAGGTGTCAACAGTCTTCAGACATAGTTTCAGGCTTTTATTTTGAAGAATGAGTGTGAACGACCACATTGCGTAAGTGGATAGGTGGGGGCTCTCAGAGTGAATTGTGCGCAAAAGAGAAAGGCGGCCATTGTTACTCCCGGTCCTAGTGAAAAGCCAACTGTTCCGGTTGATATATTATCGAATAGACATTTGAAAAACACCCTGAGGATTGATTATAAAAAACGTCTGACATGTTTCTGTGGACATTATGGATATAATTTGGAATTTTTGTCTGCGTTGTCGTGACCGCTCTTTCCGGTGGATTCCTGGGCATAACGCACCAAACTAACGGAGGTATTTGGATATAAAAAATATCTTTATGGAACAAAACGAACATTTGTTCTCTAACTGGGAGTCTCGTGAGTGAAAACATCCGAAGATCATCAAAGGTAAACGATTCATTTGATTGCTTTTCTGATTTTTGTGACCAAGTTACCTGATGCTAAGTGTACTTATTGTTTTATCGAGCGATCGATAAACTTACACAAACGCTTGTATTGCTTTCGCTGTAAAGCATCATAATTTCAAAATCTGAGACGACAGGTGGATTAACAAAAGGCTAAGCTGTGTTTTGCAATATTGCACTTGTGATTTCATGATTATGAATATTTTCTAGTAATATTATTTGACTGTGGCGCTATGCTATTCAGCGTTGCTGATGACAATTATCTCGGATCCGGTATGGGTGGTTCAGAGAGAGCAGCAGTGTAGTCAAAAATGTGATTTTCATGTGCCTATGTACAGTGCATTCGAAAAGTATTCAGACGTATTGACTTTTTCCACATTTTGTTACATTACAGCCTTATTCTAAAATGGATGAAATAGGTTTTTCCCCTCATCAATCTACAAACAATACCCCATAATGACAAAGTGTAAACAGGTTTTTAGACATTTTTGCAAATGTACAGTACCAGTCAAAAGTTTGGACACACCTACTCATTCAAGGGTTTGTCTTTATTTTGGCTATTTTCTACATTGTAGAATAATAGTGAAGGCATCAATTCTATGAAATAACACATGGAATGATGTACTAACCAAAAAAGTGTTATTACAATCAAAATATATTGGACATGATTTGGAAAGGCACACACCTGTCAGTATAAGGTCCCACAGTTGACAGTGCATGTCAGAGCAAAAACCAAGCCATGAGGAATTGTCCGTAGAGCTTCGAGACAGGTGTCTTGTTGTGACTATCATTAATGTGTTTGACTGTTATTTTATCAAATTAATTAAATTAAATTAAATTAATCATGTATCAATTAACTCATTTGTAATCTTGTAGCACCACAGGAAAAGTATATTTAACAAGTTACTATCTTCCACCTAAACTCTAAAGATATAAATATCTCTTACATCATCAGTCTCATTCTGAATGTCGCAATATACAAATTGGCTTAATTATTTATTTACTAACTAACTAAATAATAACGCAGAAATATATAAACACACAAACAGGATAGATTACACATTGATTCCTACATAATGCAATGAAAAGTCCCTAGTGGACTAACCCGATATGATGGCTTGAAAAGGCAGGGGCACGTAAGAAAGAGCGGGAGAAGGAGAGACAAAGGAATTCATCTATCGGAAATACAGTTGAATAATACGCTCATCGTAAATATGGATATTTAGCACCCCAGCAACCGCTCATTCGGAATTAGAAATGCAAAGTACATATTTACGATTGTATGTCTTTGTCGCCTCGCTTTGTTGAAATCACTCGATCAGTCTGTGGAGAGTAGTTAATCAGAAGTCTCTGATTGTGTCCCCAGAAGCCACAATGTCTTTGTAGCTGTAGCTTTTCTGTCTCGGAGGGTCTGTTAGAATGGATCTGCCAGAGGAAGTGTTCGTTAGAATGGATTTTTCAAAGTACCACCTGGTGGTTCTCGTCGAGTTTACTAGACTAAAGTACTTAAACAGCTACAGACTGAATGCCAAGTGTCACATCTGAAGCATGGTGGTGGCAGCATCGTGCTGTTGGGATGTTTTTCAGTGGCAGGGACTGGGAGACTAGTCAGGATCGAGGGAAGGATGAATGGAGCAAAGTATAGAGAGATCCTTGATGAAAACCTGCTCCAGAGCGCTCACCACCTCAGCCTGGGGCGAAGGTTCACCTTTCAACGGGACAATGACGCTATGCACACAGCCAAGACAACGCAGGAGTAGCTTCGGGACAAGCCTCCGAATATCCTTGAGTGGCACAGCCAGAGCCCCGACTTGAACTCGATCTAACATCTCTGGAGAGACCTTAAAAATAGTTTTGCAGCGACGCTCCCCATCCAACCTGATAGAGAGGATATGCAGAGAAGTATGGGGGAAACTACCCAAATACAGGTGTGCCAAGCTTGTAGCATCATACCCAAGAATATTTAAGGCTGTTTTCTCTGCCAAAGGTGCTTCAACAAAGTACTGAGTAAAGGGTCTGAATACTTATGTAGATATCATATTTACATTTTTTTTATATACATTTGCTAACTTTTCTAAAAACATGTTGTTCTTTGTCATAATGGGGTATTTTGTATAGATTTATGAGGGGGAACAACAATTTAGTCCATTTTAGAATAAGGAAGTAAAGTAGCAAAATGTGGAAAAAGTGAAAGGGTCTGAATACTTTCCAAATGCACTGTATTTCCACTCTATGAGGTTGGAATAATACTGTGAAATGGTAACAGTTCTGTAATACAGTTTTAGTGCCAGAGCTTGTTTGGCTGGGTGGGAATGTTGCACCTTCTGGTGACATCATGTCTTGCTTGAGAAATTGCATTCAGCTAAGAAGCTATTTTTGTTTATTTCAGACCATTTTAACCCTTTGACAAGCGCTAATACACAGGCGTGATTATTCTACAGTGATCCCTGCAGTGTACGCTCAAACCGGTGTGATTTGTGTAACAATCACATTTTGGAACAGTGAATGCATTCTGACATCACGCTCCTAAATTAGCTCACGCTGGGGGCGACCGTTAGAGATATTTGGAACTCAAGCGAAAAGATGAATTGAAAACAATCACACTAATGTACTTCATTGTTACCCAGATATTGAGATAAAAACCGCTGCATTGGACCATTAAATACTTTAACAAAGACCTGGTGGAGCTTGACAGTAGCTGTTGCCAGTTGCACTGTAAGCTGAATTGGGTGAGATAAAAATCATTTGGAAGGAAAGAAGGAGAAAGAAAGAGACAAAACACTGAGAAAAGCTGAAAAACAGAGAGCGAGAGAGGGAGAGAATTCCTCAATCAATGCTGTGTTTGCCATGATGGCAGTAACAGTATTTCTCCCCTGATATATGGAGGGTAAATTCTCTGCTGAAACACACTTTTACTGTATCCTGGAGAAAAGTAGTGCTGAGGTAAAGTAAAACTGACTGCAAACGGCTCCTATACGCAGTAATTCACCCAGGTAATCGTCATTTCCGTTCCTCTGCAAGGTCACGACGCTAACGTTGACAATCCCCCCGTTTGGCTGGCACCCAGGGTCATTGAAGGCAGTTTTTTATTTTAGTTTGTTGATGAACTTTCTCCACTTGAGCCAGTAAATCCATCCAAGCCCCTTGTGAGAGAATGGGGGAGAGGACAAGAGCCGGAGGCAGTTTGCTGGCATTGTATGCAGAAGAGCTAAATTGACTTTCAGTGTTTGGTTCGTTCATAGTTAGAGCTTGCTGGACGAATTTGCTGGCTCCTGCATTGTTTACGGGCTACATCGATTTTCACTTAATTTAAAGTAACTGCTGAGGTTGAAGACCAATTGGTGTTTTGGCTACTGTTGTTGCATTGTATGGTTGCATTGTGTGGTTCATTCAGTCATTCTAGGTATTGTTACTAAGACATTCCACATCACACACAAACAACACGCACGCACACGCACGCACACACGCACACACTGAACACACACACCATACACACAAACAACACGCACGCACACACACACCACACACACACCACAGAACACACACACGACTGTGTGTGATCACTCTCCGGCAACGACCATTTTAAACCAGCGAACACAGAGCATTACACCCAACAAGCATCTGCTGCTCAACGAGCTGCTGTCGCTCAATGAGCTGCTGTCGCTCAACGAGCTGCTGACGCTCAACGAGCTGCTGTCGCTCAACGAGCTGCTGTCGCTTGTCCGGTAGAGCAGAAACAGATAGCTAGACACCTGACGGTCTCCCAGTGGAACTAAGTGCTGGGTTAAGCTACGGTTGTTTTCCGCAACACACAGGGGAGCCTCAGATAAGACCTAGTCTTCACCTCGCAAGGAGAGGTCACATCTCTTTGTGGGAAAAGAGGAAGAACATCTACATTCCATTAGAATTTGTAAATCACAACTTTAGTCTCTGCACAGTCTGGTACACAACTCATTTTCACCCTTGTGATGGGGAAGAAAGGTGCTAAGTTACCTGTCTCTGACTCTCTGTCACACACATGCAAACAAACACACACACTTACTCACTCGTACCCACATGCACACCTGCAAAAACACACACAAACACACATACACACACACAGTCTGTAGAGGCAAAAAACTCTCTGTCTCACCTCAAAATCCGACGTTTGTCCACAAACGTCACATTTTGAAGGTTAAATTTATGTATGACTTCAGAATGGTTAAGGTACAGAGTTATGGTTTGGAATAGGGTTCAAACAAAATAATAAAAAACTAGTGCCTGGCACTGGGATTGAACATTCGACACTCACACTTCTTGATCCCTCCTCCATGGTACATAGTGTCAGATCAGACAGGGTGTGAATCCCATCTGTCTCCCATCTTACACCCACGCAAAATGACACGCGCGCACGCGCACACACACACACACACACACACACACACACACACACACACACACACACACACACACACACACACACGCACACACGCACACACATACACACGCACACACATACACACACACACACACACACACACACACACACACACACACACACACACACACACACACACACACACACACACACACACACACACACACACACACACACACACACACACACACACACAGGGGTCCAGACTGGCATTTTCCCCTGGTGGCACTAGTACTACTAACTTTTTCAGTCTCTGACTAAATGGTCGGAGACTGGAGCCCTGCGCAGAGACACATTTTCTGTGTTATATATAGTGTGTTACCAGATTGTCAGAGCACTTGCTGTTTTTAGAGGTGGAGAAACCAGAAAATAACATTTCAAGAGCTATGAAATACACTATGACCATAATTTCCTTCAATCTCTTGGGTTTTTTAACTCTCCATAAGAAAGTAATTAATTAAGCATTGTACATAGCTAGCGTCATGTACTGTACAGATGTAGGATCTTTGTTTGACCAGTTTGGCACAGCAGGAAAATAAAGCAGGAACAGGAAATGTGAATTATTATGTGGATTATAATGAATGGATATTTTTGTAGTGGTTGATACATTTTTCACAAGGGGAAATCAAGTCTAAAATTTCAAAGTGGAAATTACAAACTTCAGAAGTCTTTTTAAATGTCAAATATACCACACATTTTAAAATACATGCAGGAAATTCTCCTGCATCAGGGTGATCAAATTAAGAACCTACATCTGCATGTATGTATGTATGTCTGTCTGTCTCTTTCTTTCACTCTTCTCAATTTTTCTCCCTTTCCCCTCTCTCTTTCTCACTATCCCTAATTACATGTGTGTTTCTCTCTATCCCACTCTCTTTCAGTCTTTCGCCACCTCTCTTTATGACTCTTTATGATGTTTTGCCTGAGCAGACACTCACTCCGCTCTGTGAACATCGCTGACAGCAGGCTTCAAAGAAAGATCTATTTCTCTCTACTTCCTCCTCTCATGTATTATTCCTTTCACCTCCTCCATCCCACTCATCCTATCTTTTCAAGGTTCTGCTTACCTGTCTCCATTAACTTCTGAATTGATCACAGTAATCTGACAAAAGCACACACACATACACTCTCCCATCAATGTGTGAGTGTGTTATGGGGAAATAGCTAACTTCCTACATTTCTACACATTTTGCCATGGGGGAAAGAGAAAATGTGCAGCTTTATAGCTAATCTCAAGCTATTCTACACATTTTGCCATGACGCCGTGAGAAAATGTTTAATGTGGTTGTTTTAGAGCTAATTTCCTGCAATTCTAAACATATTGCCATGGGGCAGTGGCCTTTGGGGGGGGGGGGTTGGGAGCCCCCAAGGTGATATCCATCACGTCCTCGGATCAATTCTTCAGGCAGGCTTTAAACTTGAATCATTTATCTTTGATGGATATTGTTTCGCTTTAATTCAGTTCAAAAAGCCCTGAACTATTTATAGCTTGTCCTTGTTGTTATACTGTATAATGCACTGGAATACATGGACTACGTGCCCAAAAGTATGTGGACACCTGCTTGTTGAACATCTCACTCCAAAATCATGGGCATTAATATGGAGTTGGTCCCCCCCCCCTTTGCTGCTATAACAGCCTCCGATCTTCTGGGAAGGCTTTCCACTAGATGTTGGAACATTGCTTGCGGGGACTTGCTTCCATTCAGTTACAAGTGCATTAGTAAAGTTGGGTACTGAAGTTGGGCGATTAGACCTGACTCGCAGTCGGCGTTCCAATTCGTCCCAAAGGTGTTCGATGGGGTTGAGGTCAGGGCTCTGTGCAGGCCAGTTAAGTTGTTCTACACCGAACAAGATTTCCCTTCACTGGAACTAAGGGGCCTAGCACAAACCATGAAAAACAGCCCCAGACGATTATTCCGCAGCCACCAAAATTTACAGTTGGCTCTATACATTGGGGCAGGTAGTGTTCTCCTGGCATCCGCCAAACCCAGATTTGTCCTTTGGACTGTCAGATGGTGAAGTGTGATTCATCACTCCAGAGAACGTGTTTCCACTGCTCCAGAGTCCAATGGTGGCAAACTTCACACCACTCCAGCCGACTCATGGCATTGGTAATCTTAGGCTTGTGTGTGCTCGGCCATGAAAACTCATCATGAAACTCCCGACGAACAGTTCTTGTGCTGACGTTGCTTCCAGAGACAGTTTGGAACTCGGTAGTGAGTGTTGCAACTGTGGACAGACCATTTTTACATGCTACGTACCTCAGCACTCGGTGGTCCCCGTTCCGTGAGTTTGTGTGGCCTATCACTTCACGGCCGAGCCGTTGTTGCACAAAGACGTTTCCACATCACAATAACAACACTTACAGTTGACCGGAGAAGCTCTAGCAGGGCAGAAACTTGACAAACTGACTTGTCGGAAAGGTGGAATCCTATGATGGTGCCACATTGAAAGTCACTGAGCTCTTCAGTACTGGCCATTCTACTGCCAATGTTTGTCTATGGAGATTGCATGGCTGTGTGCTCGATTTTATACACCTGTCAGCAACGGGTGTGTCTGAAATAGCCGAATCCACACATTTGAAGGGTTGTCCACATACATTTGTATACATAGTGTATATATCAAGGATTTGTATGAAAACGAATGGACCAGGTCTTAAGACCAGATCAGCCTGATTTCCTTTTTTAAATGATTCACATTCTTGGGTTAGGATAAATTAGGATAATTACACTTTCTCCGCAGAGGCCAAGCACGCAGTGCTTAGGAGAATCATTTATTTAAGGAACGTGAAGACATTGTATTAACACATAAAACACATTTCACGTTGCTATGACATGGCTGTATGTCTATGGCAACGTGTATAATGGTCCACTCGTTCTATCTTAGACTGGCAATAAAAACAAATGGGCAATAAAAAATGGACAAATATGGAGTTCAGAGGTTTCCTTCCGACAGCGATGATACGTTGTGTTTTTATAATGCTATTGTCTAGACAGGGGAAGTCTCCTTCAGTGTTTGTGTAAGCAGTTAAACTACAGCTTGAGGGAATCCAATGGCCCTTCAACCCGGATCATTTTGAAGTCATGCATGCTATAAACATATTAGATTAGCTGTACAAGAATGTGTATAGCGGTGTAGATTAAAGTGGCATTTCACTGGGATAGGATGGGAGTAAAAGCAAGTGTGTATGTGTGTATTTTTTTGTGCGTGTCTGTGTGCCTATATATGAGCCTCATTTGATTGTGTGTGTGGGTGTCCTCTACCTATGTGTGTGTCTTTCTGGTTGATAAGGTGTGGAAGCCAGGGCTCTTTTGTATCCCGGATCACGCTCCTGTTTGATAGGCTTTGATTCACTGCTTTGATTCATGGCTGAGCTGAGGTCTAAAAATAGCTGGTGGGGCAAGAGGAAGGGAGGGAGGTAGAGGGACAGGACAGCACAGCATCATGGGTCTCCAGAGACACACCAACATATGGGTACAGCTCCCTTCTCCCTCCTTCCTTATCAACTCATGCACCTTTCTCTTTCTCCCTAATATCAACTCTGTGTCCTCTTTCTCCTACTCCTACTGTTTCTCCTACTGTCTCCTACTGTTTCTCCTCTCAACTCCCGCCCCTCCTCCAAAACTCTTCCCCTTTTCTCATCACCACCGATCAACTCGCTTTTGTCCCTCCACCTATCAACTCGCTTCCGTCCCTCCACCTATCAACTCGCTTCCATCCCTCCACCTATCAACTCTCTTCCGGCCCTCCACCTATCAACTTGTTTCCATCCCTCAACCTATCAACTGTCACTTCTCTCCGTCCTCTTTCTCCCTTCATCATTCCCTAACCCCTCACTGCTCCCCTCCTTCCCTCTCTCCCCTTCCCCAGCACTAGTGTTGCACATTGGCACCCACATTATAATCACAGAGAGAGAGGCAGGACTGCACAATATCCAGACACACAGAGAGAGAGAGAGAGAGAGAGAGGCAGGGCTG
>NC_056461.1:22969894-22974894 GCF_018296145.1 Oncorhynchus tshawytscha
GCAGGACTTCACAATATCCAGACACACAGAGAGAGAGAAAGAGAGAGAGAGGCAGGACTGCACAATATCCAGACACACACACACAGAGAGAGAGAGAGAGAGAGAGAGCGAGAGAGAGAGGCAGGACTGCACAATATCCAGACACACACAGAGAGAGAGAGAGAGAGAGAGAGAGAGAGCAGGACTGCACAATATCCAGACACACAGACAGAGAGGGAGAGAGAGAGGCAGGACTGCACAATATCCAGACACAGAGAGAGAGAGAGAGAGAGAGAGAGGCAGGACTTCACAATATCCAGACACACAGAGGAGAGAAAGAGAGAGAGAGGCAGGACTGCACAATATCCAGACACACACACACAGAGAGAGAGAGAGAGAGAGAGAGCGAGAGAGAGAGGCAGGACTGCACAATATCCAGACACACACAGAGAGAGAGAGAGAGAGAGAGAGAGAGAGGCAGGACTGCACAATATCCAGACACACAGACAGAGAGGGAGAGAGAGAGGCAGGACTGCACAATATCCAGACACACAGAGAGAGGCAGGACTGCACAATATCCAGACACACAGAGAGAGAGAGAGAGAGAGAGAGAGAGGCAGGACTGCACAATATCCAGACACAGAGAGAGAGAGAGAGAGAGAGAGAGAGAGAGAGAGAGAGAGAGAGGCAGGACTGCACAATATCCAGACACACAGATAGAGAGAGAGAGAGAGAGGCAGGACTGCACAATATCCAGACACACAGAGAGAGAGAGAGAGGCAGGACTGCACAATATCCAGACACAGAGAGAGAGAGAGAGAGAGAGAGGGCAGGACTGCATAATATCCAGACACACACAGAGAGAGAGAGAGAGAGAGAGAGAGAGAGAGAGAGAGAGAGAGAGAGAGGCAGGACTGCACAATATCCAGACACACACACACAGAGAGAGAGAGAGAGAGAGAGAGAGGCAGGACTGCACAATGTCCAGACACACAGAGAGAGAAAGAGAGAGAGAGAGAGAGAGGCAGGACTTCACAATATCCAGACACAGAGAGAGAGAGAGAGAGAGAGAGAGAGAGAGAGGCAGGACTGCACAATATCCAGACACACAGAGAGAGAGAGAGAGAGAGGCAGGACTGCACAATATCCAGACACACAGAGAGAGAGAGAGAGAGAGAGAGAGAGGCAGGACTGCACAATATCCAGACACACAGACAGAGAGGGAGAGAGAGAGGCAGGACTGCACAATATCCAGACACACACAGAGAGAGAGAGAGAGAGAGAGAGAGAGAGAGAGAGAGAGAGAGAGAGGCAGGACTGCACAATATCCAGACACACAGATAGAGAGAGAGAGAGAGAGAGGCAGGACTGCACAATATCCAGACACAGAGAGAGAGAGAGAGAGAGGGGCAGGACTGCACAATATCCAGACACACACAGAGAGAGAGAGAGAGAGAGAGGCAGGACTGCACAATATCCAGACACACAGACAGAGAGGGACAGAGAGAGGCAGGACTGCACAATATCCAGACACACAGAGAGAGACAGAGAGAGGCAGGACTGCACAATATCCAGACACACACAGAGAGAGAGAGAGAGAGAGGCAGGACTGCACAATATCCAGACACACAGAGAGAGAGAGAGAGAGGCAGGACTGCACAATATCCAGACACAGAGAGAGAGAGAGAGAGAGAGAGAGGCAGGACTGCACAATATCCAGACACACAGACAGAGAGGGACAGAGAGAGGCAGGACTGCACAATATCCAGACACACAGAGAGAGAGAGGCAGGACTGCACAATATCCAGACACACAGAGAGAGAGAGAGAGAGAGAGGCAGGACTGCACAATATCCAGACACACAGAGAGAGAGAGAGAGAGAGAGAGAGGCAGGACTGCACAATATCCAGACACACAGAGAGAGAGAGAGAGAGAGGCAGGACTGCACAATATCCAGACACAGAGAGAGAGAGAGAGAGAGAGAGAGAGAGAGAGAGAGGCAGGACTGCACAATATCCAGACACACAGACAGAGAGGGACAGAGAGAGAGAGGCAGGACTGCACAATATCCAGACACACAGAGAGAGAGAGAGAGAGAGAGGCAGGACTGCACAATATCCAGACACACACACAGAGAGAGAGAGAGAGAGAGGCAGGACTGCACAATATCCAGACACACAGAGAGAGAGGGAGAGAGGCAGGACTGCACAATATCCAGACACAGAGAGAGAGAGAGAGAGAGAGAGAGAGGCAGGACTTCACAATATCCAGACACACAGAGAGAGAGAAAGAGAGAGAGAGGCAGGACTGCACAATATCCAGACACACACACACAGAGAGAGAGAGAGAGAGAGAGAGCGAGAGAGAGAGGCAGGACTGCACAATATCCAGACACACACAGAGAGAGAGAGAGAGAGAGAGAGAGAGAGAGAGAGGCAGGACTGCACAATATCCAGACACACAGACAGAGAGGGAGAGAGAGAGGCAGGACTGCACAATATCCAGACACAGAGAGAGAGAGAGAGAGAGAGAGGCAGGACTTCACAATATCCAGACACACAGAGGGAGAGAAAGAGAGAGAGAGGCAGGACTGCACAATATCCAGACACACACACAGAGAGAGAGAGAGAGAGAGAGAGCGAGAGAGAGAGGCAGGACTGCACAATATCCAGACACACACACAGAGAGAGAGAGAGAGAGAGAGAGAGAGGCAGGACTGCACAATATCCAGACACACAGACAGAGAGGGAGAGAGAGAGGCAGGACTGCACAATATCCAGACACACAGAGAGAGGCAGGACTGCACAATATCCAGACACACACAGAGAGAGAGAGAGAGAGAGAGAGAGAGAGCAGGACTGCACAATATCCAGACACACAGACAGAGAGGGAGAGAGAGAGGCAGGACTGCACAATATCCAGACACACAGAGAGAGAGAGAGAGAGAGAGAGAGAGAGAGAGAGAGAGAGAGAGAGAGAGAGAGAGAGAGAGAGGCAGGACTGCACAATATCCAGACACACAGATAGAGAGAGAGAGAGAGAGAGGCAGGACTGCACAATATCCAGACACAGAGAGAGAGAGAGAGAGAGGGGCAGGACTGCACAATATCCAGACACACACAGAGAGAGAGAGAGAGAGAGGCAGGACTGCACAATATCCAGACACACAGACAGAGAGGGACAGAGAGAGGCAGGACTGCACAATATCCAGACACACAGAGAGAGAGAGAGAGAGGCAGGACTGCACAATATCCAGACACACACACAGAGAGAGAGAGAGGGGGCAGGACTGCACGAGAGAGAGAGAGCGAGAGAGGACTGCACAACATCCAGACACACAGAGAGAGAGAGAGAGAGAGAGGCAGGACTTCACAATATCCAGACACACAGAGAGAGAGAGAGAGAGAGGCAGGACTGCACAATATCCAGACACACAGAGAGAGAGAGAGAGAGAGAGAGGCAGGACTGCACAATATCCAGACACACAGAGAGAGAGAGAGAGAGAGGCAGGACTGCACAATATCCAGACACAGAGAGAGAGAGAGAGAGAGAGAGAGAGAGAGAGAGAGGCAGGACTGCACAATATCCAGACACAGACAGAGAGAGAGAGAGAGAGAGGCAGGACTGCACAATATCCAGACACACAGAGAGAGAGAGAGAGAGAGAGAGGCAGGACTGCACAATATCCAGACACAGAGAGAGAGAGAGAGAGAGAGAGAGAGAGAGAGAGAGGCAGGACTGCACAATATCCAGACACACAGACAGAGAGGGACAGAGAGAGAGAGCAGGACTGCACAATATCCAGACACACAGAGAGAGAGAGAGAGAGAGGCAGGACTGCACAATATCCAGACACACACAGAGAGAGAGAGAGAGAGAGAGGCAGGACTGCACAATATCCAGACACACAGAGAGAGGAGAGAGAGGCAGGACTGCACAATATCCAGACACAGAGAGAGAGAGAGAGAGAGAGAGAGAGGCAGGACTTCACAATATCCAGACACACAGAGAGAGAGAAAGAGAGAGAGAGGCAGGACTGCACAATATCCAGACACACACACACAGAGAGAGAGAGAGAGAGAGAGAGAGAGAGAGAGAGGCAGGACTGCACAATATCCAGACACACAGAGAGAGAGAGAGAGAGAGAGAGAGAGAGGCAGGACTGCACAATATCCAGACACACAGACAGAGAGGGAGAGAGAGAGGCAGGACTGCACAATATCCAGACACAGAGAGAGAGAGAGAGAGAGAGAGAGGCAGGACTTCACAATATCCAGACACACAGAGGGAGAGAAAGAGAGAGAGAGGCAGGACTGCACAATATCCAGACACACACACAGAGAGAGAGAGAGAGAGAGAGCGAGAGAGAGAGGCAGGACTGCACAATATCCAGACACACACAGAGAGAGAGAGAGAGAGAGAGAGAGAGGCAGGACTGCACAATATCCAGACACACAGACAGAGAGGGAGAGAGAGAGGCAGGACTGCACAATATCCAGACACACAGAGAGAGAGGCAGGACTGCACAATATCCAGACACACACAGAGAGAGAGAGAGAGAGAGAGAGAGAGAGGCAGGACTGCACAATATCCAGACACAGAGAGAGAGAGAGAGAGAGAGAGAGAGAGAGAGAGAGAGGCAGGACTGCACAATATCCAGACACACAGATAGAGAGAGAGAGAGAGAGGCAGGACTGCACAATATCCAGACACACAGAGAGAGAGAGAGAGAGGCAGGACTGCACAATATCCAGACACAGAGAGAGAGAGAGAGAGAGAGAGGCAGGACTGCATAATATCCAGACACACACAGAGAGAGAGAGAGAGAGAGAGAGGAGAGAGAGAGAGAGAGAGAGGCAGGACTGCACAATATCCAGACACACACACACACAGAGAGAGAGAGAGAGAGAGAGAGAGGCAGGACTGCACAATGTCCAGACACACAGAGAGAGAGAAAGAGAGAGAGAGAGAGAGAGAGGCAGGACTTCACAATATCCAGACACAGAGAGAGAGAGAGAGAG